>NC_141033.1:51465000-51600000 GCF_052040795.2 Danio rerio | reverse complement strand
TGAGAGAATGAGTGGATGAACAATGGATAAAATTGAAACAATGAATAAACAGAAAACAAAGAGTAGTGTTGTCACGATACTGGAATTCAATATCAATCGGTAATGTAATTTTAAAAACTTCCATTTCCTGCTAACATCTGCTGTTGAGCACGTTCTTAAACAGCGCTGATTTGCTATTTTGTTCACCTGCTCAACAGAAATGGCTGTGATTGGCCGTGAAGGTCATCAGTTCACCGAACTCACCGATGTTTACTGAGTGTAACCACAGATACAGGTACAATGGAGCATTTTAAAGCCGAAACTCATCAGGGGATTGCTCGTATGTCAGCTTATAGACAAACCAGCTGATTAACGTGACTTTGAAACGCTCCAGTGTCCCTGTCTCTGTATCTAAAGTTGTGTGAAAGAACTCAAATGTGAAAGTGAAAGCATCCTAAAAATATTACAGAGAGCTGTTAACCTGTTAGGAAAATTGACCGAACTGCAGTCTAATGCTGCGTTCACACCAGACACAGAACGCGCGGCTATTCGCGCGTAAATAGCCGCGTGAACATTTGAGTTTACTCGCTTCATTCACGCGTCAAACCCCGCTTCATTCACGCGTCAAATTCACTTTAAAACAGACGCGGATTTGCGTGATGGGCAGGGCTTCTGTCTGCCCGGTGACTCTAGCTTCGTTGCTAAATGGCTAACATGTATTTTATAAAGAAAATAACAGTGTTTATGTGTTTTATGAAGGCTGAAAAACAGCGTCGATACGTTTAGGGTCGTGTCTGAGTCCACTAGATACTTTCAGAGGTGCATCCAGCTCTGTGAGCTCATAAACTTTCTCCAGAAACTGAACCTGGATGACGGAGGCTTTCAGCAGTGCTTCTGACTGAGCCGAGCCCAGTTTAATGACTTATTGTCGTTGTCGCCTGGAGGATTTCCCCCAGGAGATCATCAATAGGTTCTACATCACAATCACCCCCACAAGATCAAGCTTCTGATTGGTTAACGCGGAGCGAATGTCCTCTGAAGTTTAGATTTTCGAACTCGAGCGATCAAACGTGCAAAACGCTCAATTCGCGTATCGCGCCACAAGATGTCCATTCGCATGTTTGCATTGAATTAACATGTAAATCACTTGCGCTTGACGCGCGTTCCGCATCTGGTATGAACGCAGCATTAGGGTGCTTTCACACCTTTGAATCGATTCAGTTGTTTAACAAGGATTAAAATTGTTACAGTGTTGTTATTTGTTCTCGGTCCGGTTCGCTTTCGCACGGAAAAGTTTCAAAATGGACCAAAGTAGCTAAAACAAGTCACGTGTGAGTAAACTCTCCTCAAATTTAGTCAGTTTTATGGTTTATTTTGCAGAGTCCCGCTCAGCTGTCTGGGGTTGGTGGTTTGGTGGGGGTTTTTGACAGGGTACACGCAATGTGTCTGAAGAGTGAGGAGGGATGCGGTGAGGAGGGGTGAGAAGGGTGCGCAACGTATTTGAGGACCGGAAGGGAGACGCCTGATTACTGGGAGATTATCACTCGTTTACGGGCATACAGGAGTCTCTGTGCATTTGTGGGAGATTCCTGAAACTTCCGGGAGACTTGGGATGTCTAGAATGACCTCTCAATTATTATGACTCATAATTCTCTCTTCATTTAGCCGTATGCCTATTACATATCCATAATACACTGTGATATAGCAGGGCTCGGATCATATCGCTTTCTCACTACAGTCGATCCGCTCCAGAGTTCGTTTCAATCCAGCCGAGACCACCTCATTCAGGCGATCTTGGATCAATTGTTTTGGTGCGGATCCGAGCGCGATTAGTGGATTCAGATATGACAAACAAACAGCGCTAACTGGGCAAACGAAACAGGTTCCGAAACAAAAGTCTAGGTGTGACGGCACCCTTAGTTCATCTGTTATAATGTAAAGCCTATAATGCATAATTCAAGCCAAGGCTATGTATGAGAAAGTTTTACCTCTGATTTATATATGGCGACGATGTCTGTGAGTGTCACCATTCAAAATTAAAGAGCACCTTTTCGCTTATAATGTCTTATTGCTCATTGCCATATATTAAAATAAGGACGCATGACAGATAAGCGGGACTATGCAAAAAAAACTTTGGAACTCTGACTATTGTGAGGAGAGTTTACTCACACGTGACTTGTTTTAGCTAGAACAACCAAGAACATAGTAACAATATTAATCCCTATTTCAGAACAAAACAATCGATCTACAGGTGTAAAAGCATGCTAAAAAAACTTTTTTTGGAGCAGTAATTACAATACTGTGATACCGTAAAACTAGAGCTGCACAATTATTTATAAAAAGAACACAATCTCGATTCGATCCCCTACGATCTTAATCCACACATTTCTGTCAATCATATTTTCAAGTTCAGGAGAGAAGCAATGCTGGCTGCACAAGTCTTCACATTCTTTAAAGGGTCACAAAACACCAAAACACATTTTTGAGCTGTTAACAGTCGTATATGTGTCCCACACTGCTAAAAACACTATTAGGACACCTATATGTCACTAAAAAGTGTAAATTGGTTGTTTTTGCGTTATTTCAAGCAAATTCGTACTTCCGGTTTGAAACTAATTTTTGAAGCTGCGTCACGGTCATGAGATAATAGCGTGTATTCCAGCGTGCAGACTGGACGTCTGTGCCAGAGTGTGTCTTATTACGTCTTACAGTGTGATGCATTAATGCATGAGTAAGGCTTGGATTAAACCAATCAGCGCGCTCTATTGTGCAACTTCATTAATATTCATTAGTCACAGTGTTTAGACGACAGAGACGCCACGTTGTGTTGGCAAAACAAGCGTGAAGTGTTGCTTTTATAGTTTGTTGCAGTTTTGTTTTCATTTTCTCTCTGTGAGAGCGCAGCTGGAGTCACGTGTGGATTAACAGTGTACGTGACGCTCGACAACAATAACTTACGTGTCTAAGGAGGATTATTGTTTACCTGAGAGCTGTTCTCATCTGCAAACGCTGAGATCCGGATTGGCTTGTAGTCTTCTCTTAATAAAGACGCGGCTCTAGTTGCTGGTGATTGTCCTGTCTCTACAGATTTGGTAAGTGAGTGACCAGTGCTCTTTGTTTATTCAGTTTGTTCATATCGAATTAAGTTAACTATAACACCGAGTGTAAACATGTTAGCACTACAACCAAACTTTAACCTCGTGTAGGATTTTCACTGCATTTTGTGACCGGAATAACACACGCGGCTTTCTGACACTACCTGCCGTGTGCATCTAAGTTTACGGGAAATGCGGAGGTTTTTTTCTCTCATTCGCCGTGCGGTATCAAACATTGCATAAAAAAATACACGCTTAGAGCAGCTCCTCGAATCAAATATCTAGTTTGTCGCGAGGGGCATGAATGAATTCCCTGAATGAAAGAGCCAAACTGCAGTTAAAGTCTACAATTTAATAATTTGGCAAATAATTCGACTACAGATGTCCATGTAAACACAGCCACTTTCTCCTGTGTTTGTGTGTGTGTGTGTGTGTGTGTGTTTTGACTCTGAAACTCGCGCGTGCCCAAATAGACACTCCCACACCATCCCATTTTAGTTCCTCCGACACTCCCCCCAAAACAGAGCTGGACACGCCCACTTTCCTGACTTTTTCCAAAGTAGAGGTGTGAAAACACCCTGCTGAAACGAGGGGGTTTCATGGCCCTTTAACATACGTTGTTCAGCAACGTGGACTCATCCAAATGGTGTTGAAAGAGTCACATGCTGTATTTATAAGATATAATTCACCTCAAATATGCCATTTCTGTCTTCATGTAATGTATTTGTGACAGCAAAATCACACGTGACATGAGCTGACGGTCAGCTATTACCACATGGAGGGCGGGCGCGCGCCTCTGAATGAAGTCTACTTTAGTGAACAGAGCCTGCATAAGCTGTGAAGAACAGGTAATAATGTTGTAAATAACATCAGTTTGTGTCACAGAGTGATCGTTTGGGAGCCGCGCGGGAAGTGAACCGCTCTTAGCAGTGAAAATGAAACTGAAAGTGCACACAGTGTTGCCAGATGTAACTGGGTCGGGTGCGGATACATATATATAGGGCTGGGCGATTTTTCCGATTTTTTCGATTAATTCGAATATACGTTTTAAGATGATTTAATTTTGAATGAAATCGAAAAAATTGCGATTTTTAAAAAAATATATATTTAATACATTATAATGGCACCAATGCGCTTGGATTCACTCTCTGTATGAAGCAGAAAGCACACCAGAAGCGCCTCTTGGCGACAAGCCGCGCAGCACCAAGCAGCGCCATGGATTTTAGAATTCTAAACAGATTCTATACACACATCAGCGCCGCCCAGCCACGATTCACGAAGCAGTTCATATTTCAGCCGGCCCACAGAGCGCCATCTGATTCATTTCATGTTAAATATCATGTGAATGTGCGCGTTTGGTGTGTGATAGTTTAAACTGTCATGTGCACGCCGTATCGCAGTGCTTCTGGTGTGCGACCTGCTTGACTGCCTGTTAAAGCGTGAAGTCATGTAGGATTTTACTTGTTGCAGTAGTCTGAGTCACGTCTGTGTGGATTGTCAAGACATATTCCCTCATCAAGTCGATAAACTCGATCTCAACATGTATGAAGGATGTAAAAGCCTGCCATGTGAAAAACCGCGCCGATCTTTAGGTTTGAACACGAGCAGAGGTGAGGGCCTGCAGCAGTGAAAATAAAAGTACCCGCCCCCATGACGTCATTTAGCGGACCTAGTTGAAAACCAGACAGATCAGGCAGCATGATACAGAGAGTGGAGAAAAGCGCATCAAATAGGGATGTAACGGTATCAGAATTTCACGGTACGGTAATACCTCGGTATGAATGTCACGGTACGGTATTTATTGAATCATTTACAGGAAAAAACAAAACTAATGAAAATACTCCAAAAAAGTGCCAAAAGTGTCAATGACATACAAATTAGCCATCTATCTATAAGCTTTGAAACAGAAACTTCAATTTTAATAACAAAAAAAAATTAAACCATGTAAAAAAAATAAAGTTTCAATTTAATATTGTTGAAAACTCATCACATTCAACATTTAATCACTCACTCACTTAGTCGATTCTTAAAATTCTCTGCAAAAGAGAGGGTGTGTTTCGTATTTTCACTGAAATTGAAAGGAGGCAGTTGTTATCGGCTCCGTTTTGTTATAAATATCCACACAGTGAAGATGACGCTCATCTTATGCAGCACGACGCCTCTACATGTCTGCTGTCTAAGTTGCTAATATTAAAATGAAAATAGGCAGTTCCTTAAATCATGTTTACATTTTATTGTTGAGAAAGTGAAACAACGAAGCCAGGGTGATGTGAATGAAGTTATAAAGTACACTGTTCCCTTTGAAGATTTACCCGTGTCCTCGGTATAGTCTGCTTTTCCATATCAAACTGAGAAGAAGAGACTGCAGCCTTGATCAAACTTGTGAAGTCTGAACTTACACTGAGATAATGCAGGACTGAACTGTGCGTGTTAGGCTACTTAATATTCAGGAAAAGCCCCAATCAGAGAGGCGAATGTCAGCAGCCCCGCCTCCGTTTTCAGATGTCTCCGTTTTCCATCATCCACACTGACGGAGCAGCAGCGTTTCAGAATGAAAACGGCCTCTCCAGCGTTTTCAAAACGCTCCGTTTTCGGCGCTCGAG
The DNA here is from genome assembly GCF_052040795.2 of Danio rerio. Lineage (NCBI taxonomy): Eukaryota > Metazoa > Chordata > Actinopteri > Cypriniformes > Danionidae > Danio > Danio rerio. The sequence goes on along the minus strand of NC_141033.1, from coordinate 51,594,323 downwards.
AACTCCGGCGTAGTGTGGACGGTTGGCGTAACCGTAGCAAAACTTATGCGTTTTCAGGCTAAGGCGCATTAGTGTAAACGGGGCCTTAGAGTTTTCCAGCTCTTTTCATCCCCGCTTCTAGCAGCACACTCCATTTCCGCATTACTGGATCTGTAGCGACAACAGACCGCAAGGGATGATGGTCAAGCATGGGCTGATGGGAATTGTAGTTTTCGCTACCTCCCGTTCGCTTCAGTCGCCTGAGCAAATTTTCTCAGAAGACCTATAGTTTTACCGAGTCATGCGACTTCGGTAATATCGAAAAAAATTAATATTGCGGTATGATGGTATTTACAATACCGTTACATCCCTAGCATCAAATGATCAATATTTAAAAGGGGGAAATAAAAATAGATTTAATATATTATTTTATATTAGACACACATCTGGTGCTTGTATTTGCTCCTGCTATACGTCCACAACTTCACACATTGGGTTAAATTAGGCTTTACAGTTTCCATGTTCAGTCCTTTTCTTCCACTGTATCTTTTTAAGAAAAAGGCAGCAGCTTTACAACCTGACATTCAATCAGCAGACAAAGTCAAAGCCGAGCTGACAGCCAATCTTTCCTAGACGCAAAACTTGCAAACAATACCTCTGCATTCCTGCAAGTGCAATATTTACACAAATATTTCTTATTCAAATCTTCAGCAACGATATTTAACTTGTGAATTTGTTTTACATTTATTTACACCTTGACCGATTTTTGTATGACATGGCCATTAAAAATACAATGTTCCTTAACCAGATGGGTTTTTTTAAATAACTTTTAAAGAGAATGTTACTTCAGTCATGTTGTTGTAATGTTTTGAGAAGACCAGTAACCAATGACTGTAAAAAATATGGACGACGCGACAGCCCTTTTTCCCATTGAACGCCTTGAGGGCAAAACGCCTGCTTGACGGGCACAAACTGCCGCAAAAGACTGTTGAAATTGGAGCCTTGACATGCGCAGAAGGACTGTCTGATGGAGCCAGAGGAGGAGCCGCGAAAATGAGCAGAGTCGAGCTTCCAATCAAACGCTTTATGTAAAATCAACTACGCCCCCCGAACTTCTCAGCATGCGTTTGCTGTCATATCAACACAAATGGATGTAATAACGTTAACAAATATGAGGGTTTTATATATTCAATCGCGCCAGCTCCAGGCCGCAGCGCATAACTTACTCGCGGCGTCGCGGGCTGATTCCGGCTCGCATGCGGCAGCGCCTGCTCGCTCGGCCGCCGCATCTGGCTTGATTGACTCGGGCTGGAATTGGGTAGTGAGTCCAGGCATCCGGAGTAGGTCCAGCAGAGGTAACATTAGTCAGTCTGAGCTCTAAGAGATAAGTCTCCGGCAGGCGAGAATCTAGCCGGAACTGTGTTTTGCTATCTGGGTGGCTAGGCGTGTATCAGCAAACTAATAAAGCCCGAAAAAAGCCCTGAACTTAGCGAATAAACAGTGTTCCACCAGGATCATGTATGTCAGAAACTATAGTTTACTGCTGAACTCATTTTGTCATGGTAAAATAACACAGAAATCGAATAATAACATTTCAGTCTACTTCAGTCTCCTGCCGAAGCTCAGACGCGCTGCTTTGAGAAACTGTCAATCACAGCTGTCAATCACGATGACACGCCCAGCATTAAATTACTGCTAAAAACAAACTGTTTACAAAAATGAAGATCTGCACCTATTTCAGCACAATAACCAGTGCCTTAATCGACCAGAACTATCTTTCAGGACATTTTATTGCAAGTGTAATATTTTTTTTTATTTGGGCTCAAGTCTCCTTCATTAACACGGAGGAGGCGGGCTTTATGACTTGTACTGCAGCCAGCCCCCAGGGGGCGATCTAACGGCCGAAACCTTCACTCAAACGTAGGCTTGCGGCACACTTGCCAGTAACACAATAAAAAAAAAAAATTAAAAAAAAATTAAAAAAAAAATCGAAATCGTAAATCGGTCAAACTTTTTAAAAAACCTAGATTTTTTTTTGCTAAAAATCGCCCAGCCTTACATATATCAAATAAAAAAATATGTGCGGGCGGGTGGCGGGTGGATAATTAGTATGAAGCCGCAAATTCGGCTGTCATTTCAGCTGATCTGCCGTACATTACAGCACAGATGCTGTAAATGCAACCGTATGAAACTGAAACAACACATTAACCTTTTACCGGAAGTTTATTGTTGGCTGAAAACGGCTAGCTGCGCATATACATCATAGTTAAACAGATGCATGAAGACACACAAACACAATATTTAAACCTTCACAAGCCCAACAAGGCCACAGCAAACACCGCTGATCTAATTCATGACAACAGCATGTGCAGCAGCACGCATCTCTACGGCGCTTGTTTTGTTCATAAAAGACACTCTGTGTTCAAAGCTCGGGAAAATCTCACGGCATAAATGTTTATATAATTCAGAGTGACATAAAGGGAGCTTCAGTTACACCGAGAGAATGTTTCTTCCAAGCCCTCGAGACGAGATCAGTCACCAGATGAAAAACGAACAGAGGACGGTGCTTGTGCTTAATCGTGGCCCTGCTGGAGCCCAACAACACAGACCCAAATAAACCCTTGGTTTTTGTTCCCCCTTCCCTTATCGCCTCACTGCAGGGCTCCCCATTGAAGTCTGGAGATGCTTTCAACGTTTCTGGAAGGTTCCGCAGAGGATCTTCTCCTTCACAACTTCATTTCACAGTCAGAGGAAGAAAGAAAAAGAAGTTCCCCTGCAGATATAATAAAGCTGCCTCTGATAAATATGACATTTACGGCGAAGCAAGCAGCAGACGAGAGATTGCTCGAGCCCAAAGGGGACTCATTTAATGACACACACACACACACACCAAAAATAGTTTTGCTTTAATTATTTTATTGAAGGTGTGTTTTTTTTCCCCAAGTAATAACAGTCCACAGCATGGGAACAGACTCTCCTTGAACTCTCACATGGGATTTCTTAAGCTGATTCTAACAGGCCTCAGATCACATGTTACACTGAGCCGGTTGAGGCAAGCTGTGGGGTCTGGGATGGCTCTACTGAAGAAACTACTTGTGCTGCTGAATATAATTGTTCCAAATCATACTAAATCAAAAACGAAAGGGAAACACGCATGTTCAAAGTCACAACAAGTCCATATTCAACCTCAGTGTTTGGAGAATTTATTCAAACAGCTGTCATTATCACAGAACTATTATCTTGATCGGAATAAGGGCTGCACGATGTATTGTTTAAGCATCGAAATCACAATGTGTGCATCCACAATAGTTACACTGCTACAGATGCAATGTTGAGTTGGGATTATAGATGACCAGGAACCGCAGGTCAAAACACATGAGATTTAGGGTGCTTTCACACCTGTGAATCGATTCAGTTGTTCCGAAACAGAGATTACAATTGTTACATTGTTGCTCTTGGAGCGGTTCGCTTTCACATTGCAAAGTTTCTAATCGGACCAAAAGAGCTAAAACAAGTCACGTGCGAGTAAACTCACCTCACATTGGTCAGAGTGTCAGGGTTTATTTTGCAGCATCCCGCTCAGCTGTCAGGAGAGGTGGTGGTTGATAGTGATTGACAGGGTGCGCGCGTGACGTGTCTGAGGAGAGACGCGGTGGGGAGGGGTGAGAAGGGTGCGCGACGATGCCTAGGACCGGGAGGGAGACGCGAGATTACCGGGAGATCATCACTCGTTTGCGGGCATCCGGAGACTCGCGAAACTTCCCGTCCTACTCATAATTCTCTCTTCATATAGCCGTAAGCCTATTACACATCCATAAAACATTGTGATATTACCGTGCTCGGATCGGATCGCGTTCTCACTGCAATCGAACCGCTCCAGGGTTCGTTTCAGTCGAGCCGAGACCACCTCATTCAAGCGATCTCTGAGCGATTACTTTGGCGCGGAACAGAGCGCGATTGCCCTGTTCACATATGCCAATCGAACCACGCTAACTGGGCAAACGAGATACATTCCGAAACAAAAGTGTAGGTGTGAAAGCACCCTTAATTTTCCCTGGCTCTGGCGCTGTTCAGCAAGCAGTAACACAGAAACTGATGTTAAATGCCAGGGCGATCAGCTGATCCACGCGCTGGAGAAAACTCGCTCTGCAGACATGCTCGAGTCTGGATCCACAAGTATGGTTATTATTGTAACAGCTGAGAGACGGGATAAATCGTTACCTCATAACCAGTTATGATTATTACTGAATAAGGGTGTCACGATTTCGATTATAAATCGAATTTATGCTCAATTTCAATTATCGAATCAAAAAATAGAATAGGCGATGCTGCCACACCCCCATGTCACGACAGCTTGGCTTGCCAAGTGGGAAAAAAACACACTTGTTAAACGGCAGACGCAGGAGACACGTCGACAGAGCTTAAACCCTCTCCTCTTTCAATGAAGTCGTCGGTGTAGAAGCATTTTGGATTTCCAGTGAGTTATGTTGACAACATTCGTGTTGTCAACCCCCCACCAGTTCACGCGTGACATCAACGCAACACCCACCCCCCTCCTCTTCAGTCCATGCGCGACATCCCCGCCTCAACTGAGCGGTGCATCTGGTTCCTCAGTCAAAGTTAATTTAGTGTGCACAGTTAGTAGTCTCGATGAACAAGCTCAGAACTTCAAACTAGCAGTTGGCTGTAAAACTAGACAAAAACACAAATAGTTTTGTACTTTCTGCTTGGTCTGTGTCCGAGTCGTACATGTATGGCTGAATGCTGGTTCTCTCACTCGTGTTGCTTCTCTCTGTTTGTTGCCAAACACATAGCGGGGGGGCTGTTGGCTCCGCCCCCTTGTTACATTGGGGTGGGAATTTGAAACTAATTATCATGTGAAGCAACCCGCCCCTAAGACAGCGAGCTGTGTACACCCCCCCTCCCCCCCCACACATTATAATAAAAAAATCTGAACCTAAACACACTCAGAACCATAATTTTAACATTAAATCTTAAAAAAGGGGTAAACTATGTGCCCTTTAACGACCAAACATGCTTGAATCAACTAAAAGTCAGCTACGATACAATGCACAGCTACAACTTAATCTAGTTTTAGTTGGATTATCCGGCAAAACTGACCTGTGGTGAGCTGTAGGTCACTGAACAATGACAAGCGGAGTATGCGAAAAGCCTTTCATTTGTATGACTTTAATTCCGCCATCTGCCTGTCAGGACTAAAAAGCTTACTGTGGATTTAAACAAATGAAAATAATACTTTATAGAAAGAAACCATGTTTGCGACATGTGGCTTTTGCTCCAGTAACCACAAATATGGCAACGTCCCAGACAAAGACAGTCTGGGGCTTCAAGTTTAAAGATGTGGATGTTTACGAGCTCTTTAAAATGTTTACTAGACATCGGAAATGCACTGTGGTGATTTCAATTGCTGTGAAAGAACTGCAATAATACTATAATAAACTAGGGCTGGGCGATATGACAACAATCTCATCACCACTATAGGTCATATCCTGTTAAAAACATACAGTATACACTACCTGACAAAAGTCTTGGTGTCGATCCCAGTTGTAAGAGCAACAAATAATAACTTGACTTCTGGTTGATCATTTGGAAAAGTGGCAGAAGGTAGATTTTTTCTATGAATCATCTGTTGAACTGCATCCCAATCATCACAAATACTGCACAAGACCTACTGGAACCAGCAAAATCAGTCATGTTTGGTAAAGGAGAAATCATGGTTTGGGGTTCCATTCAGTATGGGGGAATGCAAGAGATCTGCAGAGTGGATGGCAACATCAACAGCCTGAGGTATCAAGACATTTGTGCTGCCCATTACATTACAAACCACAGGAGAGGGACAATTCTCCAGCAGGATAGCGCTCCTCATACTTCAGCCTCCACATCAAAGCTCCTGAAAGCAAAGAAGGTCAAGCTGCTCCAGGATTGGCCAGCCCAGTCACCAGACACCAACAGTCTGAGGTAAGATGTAGGAGGAGGCATTGAAGATGAATCCAAAGAATCTTGATGAACTCTGGGAGTCCTGCAGGAACGCTTTCTTTGCCATTCCAGATGACTTTATTAATCAGTGATTTGAGTCATGTCAGAGATGTATGGATGCAGTCCTCCAAGCTCATGATGGAGTCAGACACAATATTCATTCTGTCTCCACTGCAGCAGGACTTTATATTCTATACTGGAGCTGCACAATTAATCACAAAAAGAGCGCAATCTCGATTCGACCCCCTAGACCTGGCATGTCTACACTTGGTCCTGGAGAGCCAGTGTCCTGCAAAGTTCAGTTCCAACCCCAATCAGACACACCTGGGCTAGCTAATCAAGCCCCATTCACACATAGGCTTCAGCATCAACGCTTCCCATTCACTTTGAATGGGTGACGTCAGGCGTTGCCGAACTGCATTGTGGATCCGTCAGCGCCCCTTCAGAGGCGTTGCTCGCTGCAGAAGTTGGGACTAGCTCAACTTTTCAAATGCCGACGGAAGCGTCAGCCAATCAGATCGCTGTATGCAAATACACCAGCTGGACAGTGGCCTACTGCTGACTGAATTTCATTGGCTGACCCTTCTATGACGATCGCTTCAGCCCCAACTTCAGACACGCCTTCAGTCAAGCGTTGACGCTGAAGCCCCGTGTGAATGGGGTGTTACCAGGCTTTCTAGAAACATCCTTGTAGGAGTAGTGAGGCAAGTTGGAGCTAAAATCTGCGGGACACCGGCCCTCCAGGTCCGAGTTTGGACACCCCTGCCCTAGGCGATCTTAATCCAGCATTCATATATATATATATATATATATATATATATATATATATATATATATATATATATATATATATATATATATAGCCCTATTTTATATTTTTTGTAGCAACTAATTTCTAATAATTGATTTCTTTTATCTTTGCCATGATGACAGCAAATAATATTTGACTAGATCTTTTTTAAGAGACTAGTATTCAGCCGAAAGTGATATTTAAAGGCTTAACTAGATTAATCAGGCAAGTTGTGGTTATTAGGCAAGTCATTGTATAACAGTGGTTTGTTTTGTAAACAATAGAAAACAAATTTTGCTTGAGGGGGTTAATAATATTGACCTTAAAATGCTTTTAAAAACAACTAAAAACTGCTTTTATTCTAGCCGAAATAAAACAAATAAGACTTTCTCCATAAGAAAAAAATATTTTAGGAAAAACTGTGAAAAATTCCTGAATCTGTTCAACATCATTTGGGAAATATTTGAAGAAAAATAAACATTAATAGGAGGGCTAAAAAATCTGAACTCAACTGTATACATCATCATATTGTACAGCCCTAACATTTCAAAGCGGCGAATGCCATTGTTGCATAATAATCCCTTCAATTCATGCTGTTCTGGTACAATAAGGGAGTGAATGATACATCTGCTTCATCCCTCCTCGATTTCTCCCCACAGCGCAAGAGCAGGCTTCTGTTTCACTGAACATCCGTACAGAGAGCCGACGGAGTCAACTTCCAGAGCGGACTGGGGGAGGGAAGGCAAGGAGCGTTACTACATTACCAAGGAGCGACGGATTACAAGAAAAGAGGAGATGAGGAAGAATCCGGCCACTGTCAGTCCGGATCATTATCTGCTGCAAACTGAGTTTATAGGTGGATAAAGGGGGGGGGGGTTATTAGTACAGATGTAAGGAGATCAAATATCAAGAAACGCACTACCAGTTAGGCCTGTCACAATAATCAATATATGGACTTATCGCACAACACATGGACATGACCTCAATCATTTTTAGTGATGCAATATACATCGGCCACACATAAAAACAACTTTAACTGATTGTGCACCATGTCCATTTCTTTTAGAGGTGTCAGTGTCAGTATTGTTAAAAACACTATAGTATTTACTATAAATGACTATGATATATGTTCATGTGGGTGTCTGACAGCTGACAACAGTTCTGGTAGCAGATATCACAGTTACTTTTTACCTTGCACTTTTTTGTTAACATTTATTCTTATTTATTTAGGACATGCATTTTCATATTCTGATTCCAATGCTTCATTATTAATCTGTTAAAATGAGTATAACAATATAATAAAATTAAATATGATTTTGTGATGCTATTATATTGTCATTCTGGCATAATATAAGGAGCGGCATTAAATGGTTTTAAAATGACTATGATTTTGTTTATTGCAATATATTTTGGTGCAATGTATCCTACAACAAAACGTATATCCTGACAGGCCTACTACCAGTTCCAGTGTTATAGGTTCAATACAGATAAAGCAAGGACTAATAAAAGGTACAGTATATACTGTAAAAAAATAAATAAATAAATAACATTTTACAGAAAATAGCTCAAATATTTTTACAGTAATTTATTGTCATTTCAAATTATATTCAAAACTTAGTAAAATGACAAACAATCTCTCCAAATGAACAGTTTGACTTTCATTTAAGGTCAGGCCCGTGCAGAGGCTGTCCAAAGGGCATGTGCAGGATAATTTTTTTGAAGGGGGGGGGGGGGGGGGTTGTTGTGTTTGTTGTTGTTGTTGTCGTCGTCATCGTTGTAGCGCACGTACCAAAGAGTGGTGTTGTCGCACGCGTTGTGATCAGCGCTGTTGTTGTTCGCGTACTGTAAAGCGGGGGGGGTGAGGAGCACACATACTCAAGAGCGGTGTTGTCGCACGCCTACTGAAGGGCGGTAGGGGGGAAAGGTGTGTGTCGCAGTGGGCACTTTTGATCATTTTGGAAGGGCACTTTCTATCACAGAGTAAAAAGGGCATGTGCACTGCACAGGTTCAGCCTTATGTGTGCACGTGCCTGTTTAAGGTACTTTATCATTAAAGACAAATTACTGACATTTTCGTATTTATACATGGAAATTACAGTATTATTTACGTTTTGAAAGTTTTATTGAGATATTCTTTGCACAGCATTACAGCAAATATTGCAACATCATCTCAACTTTTTTTTTTTTTTCCGAAAAAGAAATAAACAAATGAAATATCGCATACATAAAAAAATACAAAAACAATAATAATAATAAAATAGAATAATTAAGTAATTCGCATAAACCCAAAATACACTTTTCAAAAAAAAAAAGACACAAAATATCTAACCCCTAAAACCCACCCCACCCCTGGGACTAAAGCTTATGCTGTACTGTTGGTGTGACCTTCACCATCTGGGTTTTTAACCTACGCTTTCAAGATAGAGGAGAAGAGGAGACCAAATCTTGTCAATTTTTTTCAGTTTCTTTGCCATAAGAAATCTGAACCTTTCCAAATGTGCTAATTCAGTTCATTCTTCCAGCCAAGATCTAAATAAATGTGATTCTATTGATTTCGAAACCCTTAGCACCAGCTTCTTGCCAAAATAAGGCTGTAAGACAACAGTTGTTTTTAAGTATCCTAGTTTTGTCTGAAATTTGGAATATGATCAAAAGTCGTTCGAAAATCGAATCGAATCGAGGATTTGGAGGATCGTGACACCCTTAGTACCAAATGTAAAATGCATCAACTTTCAATGCAATTTGAGTGACAATAAATGCACTGGTGTCCTCCAAGCTCTTGTTATGTGAGAACAATGCAGTGACCAGCATGGCAGAACACAACAGGAAATAAAGGCCAATTTCCTTCACACACTTGATAAAAGGCTCTTTCAGAGACTGACAGCTCTTTCCTGTCAAAATCACGTATATCCTGTGAACAGGCATCCAGCAGCGACCAGTGACGTCAAGAAGAAGCTGGCACAATGTTGACGTATTTGCATCTATAGCCGTTAAGTTGCATTTTCAGACAAAACAACCCCTGCAAGTTCAACATACATGGGTCTTACTTATCTACCCGTATATACCATCATCTTCTTGTTAGACTGAAATATAATCAAGCTCTGAGGTCTGCAGTTCATTCATAGACTCTAATCTAATCCACATTAAAGGAATAGAGGGCCTTTAGTCTGTCATATCAAAGCAAAAACACACTACAGCGTTCACATCCTTTACATCAAAATAAAGCAGATTATCAAAGCGTCTGTGAACATCACGGCTAGCAAAGGAAACATACATCAGCTTGGACATAGTCATTTCTATTCAGCACAATGAAAACCAGTTGTTTCCAGAAATAAGTCCAAACCACATGACCACAAGACAATCGCTGGTTTTAAGACTCATATTCATCAAATGGCCATCAGCAATTATACAAGGCCAGAGGAAGCTTCTCCGGCAAAAGAAGAGATAAGCAGAACTAACATTGCTGATATGCTTTAAAAGTCCCGTGAAGTGCCTTGAAATGTGCAGGTTTAATGTAATCTCATGGAGAGTGGGTGTGGCATATAGTAGCTCCTCCCCTTTTTAAAAAACCAGCCAGTAGCATCTGTTTTATCAGGCGATTTTTTATGTAATCTGACAGACAGTGGGTGGGGCATATAGTAGCCCCTCCCCTTTTTAAAATCAGCTAATACTGTTTGTTTTATGATTCAATGTTGGATGTAATCTTGTGGACAGTTGGCGGGACATATGGTAGCTCATCCCCTTTTTAAAAATCAGCCAATAGTGTTTGTTTTATCATTCAATGTTTGATGTAATTTCATGAAGAGTCAGCGAGGCATACAGTAGCTCCTCCCCTTTGTAAAAATAAGCCAATAGTGTTTGTTTTATCATTCAATGTTTGATGTTATCTCATGGAGAGTGGGCCTGGCATATAGTGGGTCCTCCCCTTTTTAAAAATCAGCCAATAGTGTTTGTTTTAACATCCAATGTTTGATGTTATCTCATAGAGAGTGGGCCGGGCATATAGTGGGTCCTCCCCTTTTTAAAAATCAGCCAATAGTGTTTGTTTTATTATTTAATGTTTGATACAATCTCATTGTAATTGAGTGGGGCATACAGTAGCTCCTCCTCTTTTTAGAAATCATCCAATAGTGTTTGTTTTATCATTCAATGTTTGATGTAATCTGATGGAGAGTGGGCAGGACATATAGTAGCTTCTCTCCTTTGTAAAAATAAGCCAGTAGTGTTTGTTTTAACATCCAATGTTTGATGTTATCTCATAGAGAGTGGGCCGGGCATATAGTGGGTCCTCCCCTTTTTAAAAATCAGCCAATAGTGTTTGTTTTATTATTTAATGTTTGATACAATCTCATTGTAATTGAGTGGGGCATACAGTAGCTCCTCCTCTTTTTAGAAATCATCCAATAGTGTTGGTTTTATCATTCAATGTTTGATGTAATCTGATGGAGAGTGGGCAGGACATATAGTAGCTCCTCCCCTTTGTAAAAATAAGCCAATACTGTTTGTTTTAACATCCAATGTTTGATGTTATCTCATTGAGAGTGGGCCGGGCATATAGTGGGTCCTCCCCTTTTTAAAAATCAGCCAATAGTGTTTGTTTTATCATTCAATGTTTGATGTAATCTGATGGAGAGTGGGCAGGACATATAGTAGCTCCTCCCTTTTGTAAAAAAATAAAAATAAAAATAAGCCAATAGTGTTTGCTTTATTATCCAATGCTGGATGTCATTTTATGGACAGTGGGCGAGGCATATATTAGCTCTTCCTCTTTGTAAAAATAAGCCAACAGTATTTGGTTTATTATTCACTGTTTGATGTAATTTCCAGAAAGGGTGGGCGAGGCATATAGTAGCTCCTCCTCTCTTTAAAATCAGCCAATTGTGTTTGTTTCATCATTCAATGCTTGCTATAATCTCATGGAAAGTGGGCGGGGCATACAGTAGCTCCTTCTCTTTTTAGAAATCAGCCAATAGTGTTTGCTTTATTATTCAATGTTTGATACAATCTCATTGTAAGTGAGTGGGGCATCAGTAGCTCCTCCTCTTTTTAGAAATCAGCCATTAGTGTTTGTTTTACAATTCAATGTTTAATGAAATCTAATAGAGAGTGGGCAGGACATATAGTAGTTCCTCCCCTTTGTACAAATCAGCTAATAGTATTTGCTTTATTATCCAATGTTGGATGTCATTTCATCGACAGTGGGTGGTGCATATATTAGCTCCTCCCCTTTGTGAAAATCAGCCAATAGTGTTTGTTTTATTATTCAATGTTTGATGTAATTTCAAGAGTAAGCGAGGCATATAGTAGCTCCTCCCCTTTTTAAAATCAGCCAATAGGGTTTGTTTCATCATTCAATGTTTGCTATAATCTCATGGAAAGTGGGTGGGGCATATAGTTGCTCCTCCCTTTAAAAAAAAACAGCCATTATTGCTTGTTTCAATATTTAATGTTTGATATAATCTCATCGTAAGTGAGTGGGGCGTACAGTAGCTCCTCCTCTTTTTAGAAATCAGCCAATAGTGTTTCTTTTATCATCCAATGCTGGATCTTATTTTATGGACAGTGGGCAAGGAATATATTAACTCCTCCCCTTTGTAAAAATAAGCCAACAGTGTTGTTTTATTATTCAATGTTTGATGTAATTTCAAGAAAGAAGTGGGCCAGGCATATAGTAGCTCCTCCCCTTTTTAAAATCAGCCAAAACGGTTTGTTTCATCATTCAATGCTTGCTATAATCTCATGGAAGGTGGGCGGGGCATACAGTAGCTCCTCCTAGTGTTTGCTTTATCATTTAATGTTTGATGTAATCTCATGGAGACTAGGCTGGGCATATAGTAGCTCCTCCCCTTTTTAAAAATCAGCCAATAGTGTTTGTTTTACCACAGCTCTGCCAATGAGAGTAGTTGAACTTGAATGCATTAAATAAAAGCAAATGAGAAGCATTAAGGAGGCGGGGCATGTCAGATCATGATGATCATTTGATTGGTCAGAATATTTGATGAAAAACTGAAATTTTTAAATAATTTGTGAAAACAAAATCGTTGATTCATTTAGGCAGTTGTGATAAACTGCAAGCTTTGGATGTTTATATCAGGTTTATATCCTCTGAATGTAAATTTGTCAGTTTTGGAGCAAACTGCCTTATAGATATCCTTAAAACTATCCTAAAATCCCTCATACTGATTCCAGCATGTTAAAAAACAACTTTATTTTCATTTTATGAAGCCTTTAAATGCTCTGAAATGCCATTAAATGATGCATGTCAGTGGCTGAACTAGTCAAACTTCAGCTTTCATGCATCAGTAAATGAGCTCGGGCCTGTGACAGAGACCCAGACGGGCTGCTCTGCTGACAGGGAAGGTTAAACACAGAACTGCTTGATAAGTGACTCTCTAATTAAGCTTAATTGGAGCTTCATTAGTTGAACAGGAAAAGGAAACAACCCTTTTTGAAGAGTGAAATGCCATAGAGTGAAAAGCTTTCAAGAAGAAATAAATGACAACGGATGTTAAATTATGAAAAAAATGATGTGAAAAATGTATAATGTGCATTATTTTCTAATAATTCTATGAGTCAGAGTCATTATTCTGCTTACACTGTGGTTAACATACACTGAAAAAAATATTCAAAGATGATTCCTTGAATTTACTCAATTTTTTTAAGTTAAGGGGTTGTAAACAATTTGTTAATGTTGAATTTAAACGAATAAATTAAGTTGAACATTACTAAATTTAATTTGTTTGTTTAAATTCAACACAAATAAATTGTTTGCAATAATTTTGCAGACGGCATCTTTTTCAGTGTACCTAAAGATATTACAGGGCTCAAAATTGCGACCATTTTGGTCGCATATGCGCCCGAAAATTTATCTATGCGACCTCATAATATATCTGGGAGCATTAGTGCGACTGCAGATAATGGTTGTAGTGCGACCTGTTTTGATTTTTTGTAAAAACGTGCTGAATCGCTCTTCCTGCCGGTATATTGGTTCATATTAGCTGTCATTCACTCAAGGTATTCCGCTGTCAGATGACAGGGAAGGAGCTTTGATGACCACGGGAAATACAAACGGCTGAAGAGTAAAAACTTAAAGCACACAGGTTTGCAAACCCCACCTAAAGTTGAGGCGCAGATGAGAGCGATCATGACACGTCACGTGGTGAATAATGATCCGCCAGCTGAGATCAATCGAGAACGCGCTTCTTGGAGAAGGTGCCCGAATCTCCATGCGTTGCATTCACTGCGTGTTCAGCGCAAATGTCCGCTAAAAGTCTAATTTAATACTGTACTTATCATCGCCTAAGAAGCTCGCCTTTACTAAGTTTACACAGAAACTGCGGCTCATAACGAAGAGTGGTATTGCGCCGGTGGTCATCGCAAGAATCCTGCTCTGCCTGCTCATAAATTGGGTCGGCTGAATCGCCTGCTTTTCCACTAACACAGAAAAATGAAGATCATCTCAGACTGAACCTTTCAATTGACACAAACTGAAACCAAAACTTTTAAAGAGTGATAGAAGTGAGACTTTACTTGCTTTCTTTTGTCTATTCTTGTTTGAGGTGTATATTATTATTTTATTTATTTACTGATGACTTTGCAGCTTTCATCATTGAATTGAATGATTTATTATAATCTTTTGTTTGTTTTGTAGCAGAAATATTATTTATTAAATTGACATGCATATATAAAAACAGCAGTACAAAATCAATATTTCTTACTGCAATGCTTCATTTTTGTTTGATGTAAACTATACAATTATTTTTCATAAAGTAACAGACTTTTTATAGCAGATAACCTACATTCATGCACATTCAAGGCAGTATCATAATGAGAAATGGAATTCATTGTTACTATTATTGTCATTTTCATCATCATTAATATTCTATGGCCTAATTATTAGACATTCATTTTGGAATTATTGCACACAAATATCAATGTCTTCACAGCATTAGTTAGATAGTTGTTTCTAGTTTTTGTCAGTCCTATTAATGTTGTTTTAAAATACAATAAATCCCTTAAAAAACAATTTGCAGCGGTGCTCCATCATTTTTGGTGGGTGCTCCTAATTTTTTTCTGGTGCTCCTAAAATTTTTTTTGGTGCTCCTAAATATTTGAAGTTGGGAGCACCGGTGCTACCAAGTAAAAAAGTTAATTTCGAGCCCTGTATTATACGAACGCTGTATTTCAATGAGTTGTAAAATGGAAACACAATCTCATTTCAATTCAGTTAGTGACTAACTCCTATGAATTTATACAATCTCATTCATACATTTTCATATGATTTGCTTATCCGCCAGTCATAGTTGGGTTTAAGGGTGGGGCTTGGTGCCATGCCTCTTTTAAATTATTATTTTTTTTATAAAGGACTTTACAGCCAAAGCTTTGCAAGTTCCATTGGACAACACACCAACACTATACCTCTTTGGTACAGAACTGAACATGACACTTGATCCTATTTCTATAAAGAGACTCAGCATCATCTCCTATCTAGTAAAAAAAGCATTTTGCTCAACTGGAACCAACAAAAACCTCCAACATTTGAACTGTTCATAAAACTCTTGAATGAAACAATGCTCTTGGAACAATATACATACTACTTAAAAAAGAAAGGGGATGGCTTTCAAAAAATAATGATCCTCTGACTCCATGAACACATCTGATGTATTTTAACAATATGTGTGACCTTAACCACGGCATAACTTTGTGTATTTTTTTTTTGTATTTTGTTTGTATGTTTATTTATTTCTTTATTATTATTATTATTATTATTATTTTTAAATTTATTTAATTTTTTTTCTCTTTGCCTTTTGCTGCTATACTTGTCTAATGATACATTTGTCTTTGCCCTTTTTTGTTTACGTTTGTATGTTCATTAAAATCAATAAACAAAGAATTTAAAAAAAAAATATTTTTTTATTATGACTAAACTCGTACAATTTAGCCACTAAACTGACAAAAACGTAAAAATAGTTACGTTTCCTTGTGAGATCAGGCTGAATATGGAACTGTAATGTACCAGCGCTATTTCCCTCCAATTAATAACCTTTTCTTTTAGTGACTAATTTGTATGCAATTGTACAACCTCATACAATTTAGTACGATTTGCTCATTCCTCGAAAATGATTGGGTTTAGGGGTGTGGTTTGGTGCCACCCTCCTTTTAAATATCATTAAAAAAAGTACACATTTGAAATTATACAAATTAGCTAATAAACTGACAAAACGTAAAATAGTTAGATGCTACAGTATCTCCCTCCAATTCAGAACCTTTTCATTTAGTGGCTAATTCATCTGAATTTGTAAAATACTTATTCATAAAATTTGCTTATCCCCAATTATGTTGGTCTAGTGCTGGGATGGGCAAACTTGATCCTCGAGGGCCGGTGTCCTTGCAGAGTTTTGTTGCAACACTAGTCAAACACACCTGCACAAACTAATCAGTGTCTTCAAGATCACTTGAACTCTATAGGGAGGTCTGTTTGAATAGGGTAGGAGCTAAACTATGCAGGACACTGGCCCTCCAGGATCAAGTTTGCCCACACCTGGTCTAGTGCCAGGCCTCTATTTAAAAAAACTGAATATGGAACTGCAATGAACCAACATGTCTCACACAAATTCGTAACTTTTTGATTTAGTGGCTAATTCTTATGTAACTGTATGACTTGAATCATACAATTCAGTACGATTTGCTTTTCTTCCAATGATGGTTGGCTTAAGGGGTGGGGTTGGTTTAAATATCGGTAAAAAATTACGACTGAACTCGTATGAGTTCGTACAAAATAGCCAATTAACTGACAAAACATAACATAGTTTCGTTTCCTCATGAGATCAGGCTGTATATAGAACAGTACCAACGCTATCTTACGTCAATTCGTAACTATTAGATTTAGTGGCTAATTCTTATGTAATTGTATGACTTAAATCATACAACTCAGTACGATTTGCTTCCAATGATGGTTGGCTTAAGGGGTGGGGTTGGTTTAAATATCGGTAAAAAATTACGACTGAACTCGTATGAGTTCGTACAAAATAGCCAATAAACTGACAAAACATAACATAGTTACATTTCCTCATGAGATCAGGCTGTATATAGAACCGTACTAACGCTATCTCATGCCAATTCGTAACTATTTGATTTAGTGGCTATTTCTTATGCAATTGTATGATCTCATTTATACAATTTAGTCTGATTTGCTCATCCTCTAAAGATGGTTGGGTTTAGGGGCAGGGTTTGGTTCCACGCCTCCTTTTAAAAAGCGTACATTTTTTAAAAATTCAGTGTATACTACGGTTTCCACACCTTAAAGCACCGTCAGATGTTGTATTTCTGGCGTTTGTCAGGTTTTTGTGGTCAAACTGCTCGTGTGTGTAGCACTAGTTTCTTCCACATCTCATCCAAGGCCTTCAGCTGTGTTTTGATGTGATTTTTGACTGTTGTGAAATAACTCAAATCATTCAGTGCAGTGATATGGAGCTGAAATGTGCTTAAAACCTGCTGGAACTACTTTAGCTGTGTGTTCGCTGTTTTTTCTTATCTAAAATTCTTGAGTTTTCCTTTTTTTTTTGGAACAATTGTTTTTGGTTCAATCCACCTAAACCTGTAAGAAGCAATAAAGTTAACTTAATCAATTTGTGTTGGGACAAGATGAAGGAAATGTGTGCATTTTTAGTGTATCTGACAATTGTTTTTGGTTCAATCCACCTAAACCTGTAAGAAGCAATAAAGTTAACTTAATCAATTTGTGTTGGGACAAGATGAAGGAAATGTGTGCATTTTTAGTGTATCTGACAATTGTTTTTGGTTCAATCCACCTAAACCTGTAAAAAGCAAAAAAGTTATCTTAATCGATTTGTGTTGGGACAAGATGAAGGAAATGTGTGCATTTTTAGTGTATCTGAAAACAACTGCACTGCAAAAAATGCTTTTCTTGCTTAGATTTTTTGTCTTGTTTCTAGTCCAAATATCTAAAATTTCTTATATCAAGAAGCATTTTCTAGACAAGTAAAACATATTGTCTTGTTTTGAGAAATAATATGCCAATATTAAGTCAGTTTTTCCTTAAAACAAGCAAAATCATCTGCCAATGGGATGAGCAAATTAATCTTGTTTTTTTCTTTTGACGTAAGATTATTTTGTTTACCCCATTGGCAGATTATTTTGCTTGTTTTAAGGAATAACTCGCTTAATATTGGCATATTATATCTTAAAACAAGACAATATGTTTTGCTTGTCTAGAAAATTCCTCTTGATTTAGGAAGTTTTAGATTTTTGGACTAGAAACAAGAAAAAAAATCTAAGTAAGAAAAGCATTTTTTGCAGTGTGCAAACAAATTTAACTTAACTTACACGCCAACACGGAGAGAACATGCAAACTCCCCACAGAAATGCTAACTGACCCAGCCCGGACTCAAACCAGCGATCTTCTTGCTCATTACTATGTTTCCTTGTAGAAATGTTCAACATAAACATCACATATTCAGTCAAGAATGTCATCTCCCAGCATTCCTAGCTTGTCCTTTTATAATGCATGTTCAAGTAATTACGTTATTTTAGAAAAAAAATTGCTTAGTCCTAAGAAATAGTCACAAAAACTCATGTCAGCAGTTTTGCTTTACAGGTCTATTGTTCTTCTATAATAAGCATGAGGTGAACTTTTGTTTCACTTAAAAAAAAAATACTACATGAACATCATGGAGCACAGTTTGAATGAGATTGCAGACACTAAATGATTATAATATTCATGCACCATTGTGTTCACATGATACTCCCCAAAATACCATGGTACATGTAGAAAAGTCAATGTTTTATCATGATTTCATGATTAAAACATGCATAATGAACGCTTTGTAAAGCAATCAAATGAAATTCGAAAATTAATAGACTTCTTTTCATTAACACTAAATAAGTCCTGCTTTGTTAGCATGCTAATAAATGAAATCTCTTGTTGATTATGTACAAGCTAAACACATTACAATTGAAACGACGTTCTGCAGAACATTGTATCTGATACAATCTCTAAAATCATTCTCTAAAGATTAATTATACTGACAGCAGTTTTTAAAAACAGTAACATGTTTGTTGCATTAAACCGGCTGTAATATTGTTATCCACCATTGCATGAAGAAAGAATCGGATTTCTAACACTGTCTTGCCAAAGAAAGGTCAGACGAAGGAGGTTTGAACATCAGTCCATCCAGCATCAACTCCCATGAGGCTCTTACTAACACAAACCATATTATCGTGACCGCATTACCGCACATCTGTCAAGGTTATGCTCCATTTGACACAATAATTGAAACTCCTCACCCAGAAAAACAGCATTTTAAGAGTTCATAATAGGAAAGCCCAGTGTAATAAATACAAATCCGCTTAAACTCATAGAATTTAATTTAATTAGTACAAACCTTGCATATTAGACGTCTTGTAATTATGAAAAAAAAAGATTTGAAATGCATTTTTTTTCTTATCAGTTAAACTCTGCTGTTATTTTAGGATTTCCGCCTGGATTTTGCCTACCCAAATTTAAAAGCTTCCCAAATCCACAAGCAGAGGTGTAAATGCAAAGGTTTAGCATCATTTTAAAGAAAATCCTTTGAATTTTCATAAAACTCTATTGAAAGTGTTTAAAATATATGTTCTCTGTGTTATAATAAACGCCTAAAAAAAAAAAAAGAGGCACTTAGTGTATTTTTTTTTTAAACTCCAATTTGAGTGGGTGCGCTCCCGGTTTTTTCCTGCAACCTCGATGCGCACGCAATCCTGAATAAAAACCGGTAATGGACTTGTGGGGGAAACCCACGCCAACACGAGGAGAACATGCAAACTCCACAGAAATGCCAACTAACCCAGCCGAGGCTCGAACCAGTAATCTTCTTGCTGTTATGCGTCAGCGCTACCCACTGCGCCACCGTGCCACATTTCGACTTTATGTTTTGTTAAATAATCATATACATTGGAATTATTTAGATTTCCTGTTTCTCTTGGCATATGTAGATGTTTGTAGTTTAAAAAGTTCAAAAAAGGTTTCAGCATTTTCATTTTTATTAGGTTTTAATAAATCTGCATAATTAGGGCGTGGCCACTTGAGTGACAGCTAGGTCTCACTGCTCACTGTCTCGTCACCTCAGCTGATTCCGGCTGATTAGCCGCTGAACTCGGCATATACATTATATTTTTGTTTTGGTAAATGTTTCTTTACACAGTCAGTTGCCTTTTAGGATTGTTTCCTACAATTATTAGATGGCATGGCATGCTGTGTGCACTTAATTGTGCTCACAAACCATTCAAGTTGCCTCCATTTCCCAGGTGAGTGAAGTTATATACATTAGACCATCTCTTTAAATGTGTTTGTTTAATTTAAGATCATTTATAATTTTCTTTAGACCTGTAATGCACTACAGAATCTGACAGATGGATTGGCTGTAGGCTCTAGAACAGTCGTCTGAAGCGTTGTCATACAGTGTTGTGTCTGGATGTCATCAATAGTCTTGCATTAACTAACACAGACTATATCTGAAGTGTTTGGAAGTAATTCACATTTCCTCCTGTTGAAAAACATCATAAGAACAATTTTTTTGTGGCTCAAGGTATAACAGCAGTGTTTTTAAAAACCTAAAAACTTTATTGATATAGTATAGAAACAAGCACATGTGATCAGAACACAAACGAGCCGCAGGTGAACTATTGAAGAGTGAACTATTAAGAGTTTCTCCCATAAGAAAGTCTGTCTAAGCCAGGTCCAAGCAAGATGCCAGCAGGCGTCTGTCGCTCTGCTCACTCTCTGCCTCTTTGCCCTTGTTTGGAATCCCGCGGTCAGTACGATGACTAGCGAACAAAATGGCAATAGTTGGCCGCGCCTACTTGTAGCTTCTTTTGCAGTGTTCCGAACCCTATGAGTGACGTCCCGGATACTACATCAATATCTTTTACAGTCTATGGTCTCACTATAGTTGTTAATAGAGCTGCACGATTCTGGCTAAAATGAGAATTGCGATTTTTTTGCTTAAAAATAAAGATCACGATTTTCTCACGATTCTGTAGATGTAAAATAAAGGTATGGTAAAAACAAACATCAATAGTAATATTATGTGTAGGTCTACTGGTTTCTATAAATAATTCTATTCTACTTATAATAATTCTGATGTTGAATTATTATGTTTGAGATTTATGCTTGAAATCTGTCATGTTAGACAATTTTATTCACTGGTGAAATTAGACATTTGCCATTATCAGATTATATTCAACAATATATAGGCTAGAGTAGTTATACTGACATTGTAAACATTTATTTTCATGCACAACTGTGGGTTCGCTATGAAAGAAAAAACATATCAAATGCTTGTCGTAATCATAACTCTAAAATGCGATATGATCATTTAAATGAAGTGCACACTTTCGGTTTTATTTTGACTGCTAAGTGCTGTTCATACTTCGCTCACGGCTCCCAAACGATCACTCTGTGCCACAAACTGAATATTATTTACAACTGTATTACCTGTTACTCACAACATATGCAGGTTCTGTTCACTAAAGTAGACGCGCGCGTGTCTATCATAAAGTAGAGCGTGTATGCGTGTGCCCTCTCTGATAACAGCTCACGGTCAGCAGCTCACGTCACGTGTGATTTCCCGGTCGCGAAAACATCATTATATGAAGACAAAAATGACATTTGTAGGTGAATTATACCTAGGCCCACACGGAATCTGCGCGCGCAGATTTCCCGCAGATTTTTGCTGATTTTTAGAATTATCATTAATTCGGTTTATTTTCTTGAGTAAATGTGTAAATCTGAATTTATTCAGTTTTTATTCATTCATTTATTACTTTTTATTTCATATATTAAGGTTTTAGTTATGATACTCTGTCGGATACTCCCAAAATAATTCAGCAGAAATCCACAGATTTTAATCAAAATTCTCCGCAGAAATAGCAAAAAACGTCCACAGATTCCGTCTGGCCCTGATTATACCTTATAAATACAGTATGTGACTCATTCAACATCATTTGGAGGTGTCAATGTCACTGAGCAACGTGTGTGATACAATGAAAAGACTCGTGCAGCCGCCTTTTCTTCTCTCCTGAACTTAAAAATATGATAGACAGAATCGTAGAAATGCTGGATTAAGATCGTCTAGGGGGTCGAATCGAGAACGCGATCTTTTAACGGTTAATTGTGCAGCTCTAGTTGTTAAAGGTGATATTTAATTCATCTTGTCTCTATCTAACGACTCTTCGGTTTTTGAATCTATCGGGGAACGCGTCACAGTGTCACTAAACTATCAACTTAAAACTTCAATCTTTTGCTTATACGCTTGTAGTTTTAATTTTAGCGAACACCTCAGACACTGTCGGTTGGTTACTGTTGGTTGTGCACCTTTTTTTACCAACCAAATTTGTCGACGCCATTATAGTGACAGATCACTCTGCCTATTCACGCCAGAGTCTTGCGGAAAAAGTGATTGACAGGTGGTAATTTGTGTGTAGCTCATCTTTATTTATTTATTTATGATTTGGTTATGGGTAAAACAGACCATGCGTGTCAGGTAGTTGAAACGGTAGGCTACAAATAATAAAATTCCTTATTAATTCATTCATTATTCACATCAAACTCCAATAGGTCTTTAACAAGTAAAGGGTGAGTAAATGAATTGTTATTTTGGGTGAGTTATCCATGTAATAGCAAACACGTTTCTGTGGTGTGACAAACTGTGAACACATATTTTATACTGACTTCAATGTCTTAGAAAAAGGAAGTTGACAAAACCAAGCATCATGGATTCAAAAAGCTGGATTGCCGAGTTGCTGAAGGCCAGATGAACAGAAACACATTACCCATGTATGTTTCTGTTGGGTGGCCTTAGCGACTGTTCGCTATCTCGCACAGCAACTGTGAAAGAGGAAAAAGGGAAAAAGGCTGAGTCGAGGGAAAGTGAATAGAGAGTCTGCATACCTCTATGAGACGCCCACTGCCACAATAGGCCAGAGGTATGTGCTCCAAATCCTTCTTATCTCAGACCCGAGGTCGAGAGCGCCAGGGTCACTGTCCCAATTGTCTGGAGCCACTGGAGAAAAGCGAGCGGGTTAACCCTGGTGACCCGTGAGTCCAGCTCCGGCACAGTTAATGACTGATCCGCTTTCACCGTCTCCGCTGTGAGTCAACAGACACTGACTGTGATGTCAGACCGGAGACTCAATACTCACTCAGACTGAGGTGTTACTTTACCACTGGGAAATATGTTGGATCTGGATGTCAAAGAGTACTTTTTGTTTTTACTCTTGCTCTTTTAAAGCTTAAAAGTGAAATTAAAACAATGTATTTTTTTAAATGTTTGTTAGTTTTAAGGACATCTGTAAGCAAGTGTGCTTCGAAATTTGAGTTTAGATCATATAAAACTGGCGAAGAAGAGGCGCAGTAATGCATGAATGAACAGAAATAAGTACTGCGCTACTTGACTAATAAAATAGCTTCAATACTGAAAAGCTATTTGATTTAGAAAGTAGCGACGCTACCGCCACACTACTGCCCAACACTGGTGGTTCCCTTATTCCCTAGACTGTGTAGTAGAGCTGTGAACCTACACTAGTCTCACGGTTTGGTTCGGTTACGATTAGGGTTGTAACGGTATGAATTTTTTACGGTATGATAATTGTCTAAAACAATACCACGGTTTGACGGTTTCGCGGTATACGGTATGTTACAAATGTTACAAAATAATAGAACAGTGAAGCAAATTTGACTTTTTCCAAATAATATATTTTCAGTTACTATAAACAACACCACTTACAATGAACAAATAAAAATAAGAAAATAATAAATAATGTGTCAAAGTCCAAATAAAGTCCAAATAAACATGGTGCAAATCCTCAGTAAGAAATAGATATAAATATTTACTATACTATAAATAGTTACATAACGAAACTAGATTCAATATGGAACATCCTTAGGTTTTATGTGCCATCATGGATATGGTTGTCTGTGGATATGGATTTGGATATGGTTGTCTGCAATGCGGACAAACAGCTGCACCTTCATTTGCGTCTTTTGAAAACAGCAAGAGCAGCAGTTCGTCATTGCTGTGTCACTGTTTTGTCATGTTTCTGTGCTGCTGTGCATGCAAAAGTACTTAGTATGAGAATTATTTCATGCAAAACTTTTTTTTTTGCGTTTTATTTAGCCGCACATAAATGTATGCCTATCTCTCATTCCGTGTTGTTCAAAAAGCTCATTGTTGGTCCATAAACAAAAGCGAAACCTATGCTTATTGGTTGTGATATAGCGAGTTTGAACCAATCTGGGCATGGAGGAGGGACAATGCATCAATGTATCATGTCTGGTTTGTCCGGAGACACAGTGACGAGCGTTTCTTTGTCAAATCAGCGTGGTCAAATTTTGATGACGTAACCGCACTGATTTCGGAGCCTCTGGAAGTCCGTGAATGTTATGTGATACAGCACTGGAAAGCTGAGATTCTCTTCTTTATGCCAATCTTTGAATTGTATGAATCGGATCAGCGGACCAAAAGTTATTAAACATTTAAGAGCAATACTTATTTTTAGCCGCGGGCGGCTGTCTCGGTCTTTAAGGGTTAAAACCGTTGATATGCAATTGTTCATGGTATGATAATCGTGCACGTTCAAATCGTGGTAGACCGTCATACCAGTATATTGTTACAACCCTAGTTACGATTATCATGCCATCGATTCGGTTCAATTCGATATTTCGGTGCATCACGGTGCATTGACGGTGCTTTTCATACACAGTTTTATATTTTCTTCACAGCAGCAGTTCTTGTATTAAAATGTATGAATATATTTATATACTATTTGTAAAACAATTTTGTCGTTTAATACAAATAGTCAGATATATAAACTGTAACTTTAAACAAAACGAGCATTTAGCAAATAATATAAACAAATATAAATATCCAGCTCAATTTCTGATCCTTGTCTAGTTCTCTTACACCACTTTGATTGGTCACACCCTCAACAAAAACAGTTGCGATTGGCTCTTGCGCACTGCGCTCTTCACAGATGAAACTGATAAGCGACAGGCGGCAGCGGCGATCTCACAGCTGATGTATGATAGACACGGTGGCGAAAACTCTGCAGACACGCGCTCGTTTCTTTATCCAGAAGTAACGCTGTAAAACAGCCGAGAGGAGAAGAAAAGTCACGCCAGCAGGTCAAATGGGCCACTGTGTGTGTGTGTGTGTGTGAGAGAGAGAGAGAGAGAGAGAGAGAGAAATGGAGCACTTTCATTCTCTCGATCTCAGTAAAATAGGGGCTTTTGTTTTATATGTCAGTGAAAGACTGATCTAGCAAACACACACAGTGAAATTGTGCACAGTTTATAAGTTTTAAGTAGTTAAAGCGTCGCGATCGCCTCCCTCACGACAGAGCGCATTAGGGGTGTCATGATTTTGATTTTTAATCGAAATCGATCGAAATTTATGCTCAATTTCGATTATCGAATCAAAAAATAGAATCGTCGATGCTGCCACGCCCCCATGTCTCGTTAGCTTGGCTTGCCAAGCGGGAAAATAAAAGGCTTGTTGAAGTGCTTGTTGAACTGCAGACGCAGGAGACCCGTCGACAGAGCTTAAACCCTCTCCTCTTTCAATGAAGTCGCCGGTGTGGAAGCATTTTAGATTTCCAGTGAGTTATGTTGACAACGTTCGTGTTGTCGACTAAAAAAACACAGTTTTGCAAGCTCTGCTATGTACGTATTACGTACGATTCGTCCGATAGACAACACCGGCATCGTGATCCTCCATCCGCCCCCGTTGCAAATCCGCTCGCGAAAAGTACACACTCAGGCCCTGTTTACACTGTCTTTGTTTTTAAATGGCATTTTAGAACGACAACGATTTGACATCCACAGTGGCGTGTAGCATTTCTGAGCAGCCCTCCTTCCTCTCTACCTCTGAAAATGCACATCACGTGACCACACAGACACAGACGCACTCGCAGCCATGCGCTCGAGACAGCAGGTCCAGGCAGTCAGAGGACTGCTTCAATCTTTCACTCACTTGTACTTTGTCATTTTAGCGAACACCTCAGATACTGTTGGCTGGTTCCTGTTGGTTGTGCGTCTTTTTTACCGACGCCATTATAACGACACAGATCACTGCCTATTCACGAGTCCCGCAGAAAAAGTGATTGACAGGTGGTAATTATGTGTGTGACTTGCCTTTATTCATTTACTGTATGATTTGTTTATGGGTAAAACAAAGACCATGCAGGTCAGGTAGTTTAAACGGTAGGCTACAAATAATGAATTGGTCATTAATTAATTAATTATTCATAATCGAAAATCGAATCGTGACTTTAGAATCGAAAATGTAATCGAATCGAGGATTTGGAGGATCATGACACCCTTAGAGCGCATATGAGGTAAATGACGTCAGTAATAACCGGTTATAATCATTACTGAACCGATACCGAATTGTCCGCGTCTGCATCGCGGTGCACCGAAGAAACGATTAATTTTGACACCCCTATAGACAGTGCACTTCCAACTGAATATGTTTGCTACTTTCAGAGTACACACTGAATGTGTGTGTGTGTGTGTGTGTGTGTGTGTGTGTGTGTGGTCAGAAAACAAAAAAATAGTAGCCAATGGCGAATCCATTGCCAAGGTGTCCATAGAGGGTTGATGATACAAAAATAGTTTTGCCAACCTTCTGAATTTTTAAATCCATGCTTTCAGCTTCACTCTAAAGGATATTAAGCCTGAATGCAAAATTAACTGCGCAGAAAAAAGCAGAGGATATTTCCTGAACCCTACAAAGCAACATGACTGAGTGTATCGTTTCAGCTGTTTTGTGTGTCATGACGATTTCAACTCAAACTGTGTACGAACAAGAGCTGTATCTGCGCAAGGGTCAAAAGCTAAACAAGCGTCTAAAGGGATGAAATCCATTTTCCCCTCCACATACAGCACTTTGTGATAAATTGTGCAGGATTAAATGCATTTAAGCCGTATGTCGGTCTTAGCCTACATTTCACTCAAGCCTGTGTGTGTGTGTGGCTCATTCTTCGGATAGTAAGTGGGTCATAACACCTCAAACCCTCAATGACAGAGGGTGGTCTGTGTCACCATATATCACGACCTCCTGACCCACACGGTCCATCTGCTGCTGGGATGCCAGTTCTGCATCAACGCTCCTCCATTCAGACCATCACTCTCGCTTTGGTCCCAGGGGTTTCCAAAGCACGCTAAGAGTGGCCATATTGGCCATACTTACATTTCACAAGCCATTTTGTAACATGGTAATATAGGATGTATCATGAGATATATACAAATATTTAAATAGGTTATTCTACATATTATGTCCAATGACCTTGATTTTTTGTATAGTGATCTATTGATTTAATATGATCTTACAATTAAATTTTTAGGGCAAATACCGGTGTAATATGCTATGTTGTTGAGTGTAGCAATGACAATATTTTTTGTGATGTAACCAATTTGCAAAATGTTTATTTATTAGCTTTATTTTTATCAAAAAAAAATCATGTTATGATCATATATACAGTTAATATACATATATTTTTATTTAATTAGCTCAGAAAAATATATATGTCAAGGTAAGGGCTGCACGATATTGGAAAAAATCGGACGTTGCAATATTTTATTTTTCTGCAATATATATGTTGCGATATGAATGCAATGTCACCAGATTAGTTGAATGGCTCTATTTGGATATAAATAATTAATTAAGATTGTTTGGATAAAAAGTTAAACAAACAGTGCTTTCTGGTTTCCTGAGAAGTCTAATACCAGTGTCACAGTAATAGAAAAACAAAAAATACATGATCTTCACTGTAAAAAATTTTAATTATTGTTACAAACTGTACTTTTTTTGTGTCTAAATGCTTTAAACGCTGGATATTAAGATTGTAAAATAATACAGATGATAAACCTTTGCTTTCCCAGAGATGGGTTGCGGCTGGAAAGCCATCCGCTGCGTAAAAATGTGCTGGATAAGTTGGCGGTTCATTCCGCTGTTGAACACAAAAAAAAAGCTGAAAATCCAGTCTGATCTCATGATCTCATAAAAAAACGTAACTACTTTACATTTTGTCAATTTAGTAGCTGATTTGTACAAGTTCAGTCATACAAAAATGTACAAGGAGACGTGGCACCAAACCAATTGGATATCGGTTCAGTAATAGATCATAACCGATTACTATGTATACTGACATCATTTATCTCTTATGCGCGATGTCGCAGTAGAATACTAAGGCGAAGGAGGCGAGAGTGACGGAATAAAATGCTCCTACTACTAAAAAAGGTAGATAATTACGCACAGTTCAACTGCTTGTAAGTTTGCTGGAAAGTCTTTCGTTGACATTGAATACGGCACAGCACATGAGCCACGTTTTCACTAGTAGAAAGAAATGCTTTAAAACTCCATCTCTGCCTCTCTCTCTCACTTTGGACATTTGACCCGCTGGCCTGTTCGGGAGGTAGCTTTTCCTCTCCTCTTGGCTGTTAAAGCGATACTTGTGGATCCAGACACGAGCGTGCCTGAGGTGCGAGTTTTCTCCACTGTGTCTATTATGGATTACACATGTTAACCGCGTATTATGCGCATATAGACTGTAACCGCGGCTGTTCTTCCCACATCACTCATCGGTGAACAGCGCTTTCATTTTTAAAGCCAAAGAGTGTTATTTTTTTGAGCAGGAAAAATTAAGGATATAGTTCATATATCTTACTGCTTGTATTAAAGGACAAAATTGTATTACAAATAATATATAAATATTAACATATTTATAGATTTTAATTTTAAAAATTCTTGTTGTGAAGAAAAAAATCAAATTATTTATGGAAAGCATCTTTAATGCACTCGGTGATGCACAGAGAAATCGAATTGAACGGAATCGATGGCATTATAATCGTAACCAAACCGAAACGTGAGACTAGTGTAGATTCACACCTCTAATGAACTCTTACGAATTAGCCACTAAAT
The DNA here is from genome assembly GCF_052040795.2 of Danio rerio. Classification (NCBI taxonomy): domain Eukaryota; kingdom Metazoa; phylum Chordata; class Actinopteri; order Cypriniformes; family Danionidae; genus Danio; species Danio rerio. Next base: position 51,565,580 of record NC_141033.1, on the reverse strand, counting down.
AAAAAAACTTACGAATTGCTGTAAGATAGCATTGGATAATCTGTAACCACAGACTTCCATAGTAGATAAATCAAATACTATGTAAGTCAATGGGATTCCAGCTTTCTTTAAAACATCTTCTTTTGTGTTTAACAGAAGAAAAGAAACTCAGAGGACTGAAACAAGTAAATGGAGAGCAAATGCTGACCTAATATCAGTTTTTGGGTGAACTATCCCTTTAAAAACAAAACACTTATAACCCAATTCGATTAGCAAACATCTAAACTGTCCATTAACATTAATTCTCACGTTCTCGACTAGTTTAGGATTCAATCCCAGAGAATTTCAGCCATTAAAGCAAAACATGTTAATAATGTCCTCCGCTTTCAGACAGCCTCCATCCATCAGCCAGTACCAGATCACATGTGGCATATGGGCACGATTGGATTACATCAGCTAAATCCACCACAAATGCACATCACTGACACTAGCTGGCAAATAAAGATGCATGATGGGTATCTGACTTTTGCAAACGTGCAAAAAACTAAAAATAACCACATAAATAAATAAATGTCTTGTCGTTAATCACAGCTTATAACTTGACTTCTAGCTGATCAGTTGAAAAGTGGCAGAAGGTTGATTTTTCCCATGAATCATCTGTTGAAGTGCATCCCAATCATCACAAATACTGCCGAAGACCTACTGGAACCCACATGGACCCAAAATTTGGTGATGAAAGTCATGGTTTGGAGTGGACGGCAACATCAACAGCCTGAGGTATGAAGACATTTGTGCTGCCCATTACATTACAAACCACAGGAGAGGGACAATTCTCCAGCAGGATAGCGCTCCTTCTCATACTTCAGCCTCCACATCAAAGCTCCTGAAAGCAAAGAAGGTCAAGCTGCTCCAGGATTGGCCAGCCAAGTCACCAGACATGAACATTATTGAGCATGTCTAGGGTAAGATGAAGAAGGAGGTATTAAAGATGAATCCAAAGAATCTTGATGAGCTCTGGGAGTCCTGCAGGAACGCTTTTTTTGGCATTCCAGATGACTTTATTAATCAGTGATGTGAGTCATGTCAGAGATGTATGGATGCAGTCCTCCAAGCTCATGATGGAGTCAGACACAATATTCATTCTGTCTCCACTGCAGCAGGACTTTATATTCTATACTAGGGTTGTAACAATATACCGGTATGACGGTTTACCACGATTTGAACGTGCACGATTATCATACCATGAACAATTGCATATCAACGGTTTTAACCCTTAAAGACCGAGACAGCCGCCCGCGGCTAAAAATAAGTATTGCTCTTAAATGTTTAATAACTTTTGATCCGCTGATCCGATTCATACAATTCAAAGATTGGCATAAAGAAGAGAATCTCAGCTTTCCAGTGCTGTATCACATAACACATAACGCGGACTGTCAGAGGCTCCGGAATCAGTGCGGTTACGTCATCAACATTTGACAACGCTGATTTGACAAAGAAACGCTCGTCACTGTGTCTCCGGACAAATCAGACATGATACATTGATGCATTGTCCCTCCTCCATGCCCAGATTGGTTCAAGCTCGCTATATCACAACAAATAAGCATAGGTTTTGCTTTTGTTTGTGGACCAAGCTTTTTGAACAACACGGAATGAGAGAAAGGCATACATTTATGCGCGGCTAAATAAAACGCAAAAAAAAAAGTTTTGCATGAAATAATTCTCATACTAAGTACTTTTGCATGCACAGCAGCACAGAAACATGACAAAACAGTGACACAGCAAAGACGAACTGCTGCTCTTGCTGTTTTCAAAAGACGCAAATGAAGATGCAGCTGTTTGTCTGCATTGCAGACAACCATATCCAAATCCATATCCACAGACAACCATATCCATGCTGGCACATAAAACCTAAGGATGTTCCATATTGAATCTAGTTTCGTTATGTAACTATTTATAGTATAGTAAATATTTATATCTATTTCTTACTGAGGATTTGCACCATGTTTATTTGGACTTTATTTGGACTTTGACACATTATTTATTATTTTCTTATTTTTTTATTTGTTCATTGTAAGTGGTGTTGTTTATAGTAACTAAAAATATATTATTTGGAAAAAGTCAAATTTGCTTCACTGTTCTATTATTTTGTAACATTTGTAACATACCGTATACCGCGAAACCGTCAAACCGTGGTATTGTTTTAGACGATTATCATACCGTGAAAAATTCATACCGTTACAACCCTATTCTATACTGCACATTATTTCTGTTCAGTGACTAAACTTTTGTCTAAGCAGAGTCAGACCTTACTGTTCTAATGAAATCATTTAAAATCAAGGCATGATCAGATTTTATTGTGGTCAAATAAGCGTCATCTAGAGGCCTTTGCCTTTCACAACCGCTTTTTAATCGTGACATGTTAATTGTGACACGACGTGGCTTCAGGGTCCACGTGCCATATCAAACTGTATTAGGAAGACTCATCAAACGTATAATAATAAATGTTTATAAAGTGCTGTAATACATTCGAAAATCACGATCGCAATATATACAGTATAATGTATATATTGCGATCGTGATTTTCAGAAAGCCAGAAAGTTTTTTTATAAATTGTAAAAATGTTGGTATTTGTGATGCAGCAAGTCCAGAAACCGGTGTGTACACTGATTTTATATTAAATTCACTTTAATGTGTGATATGACTAAAAAGTGGCCATAAACTAATATTTTTTTATTGTCACCGGTCCGTCACGACTTATCCATCTGATGAGCCACTTCTGACACCAAATGATCAACTTGTTCCTAAAACTTGGATAGGCAACAAGACTTTTGTGAGGTATACATATAATAGAAATAGATAGATACATATATGCAACTTTAGTAAAATAAATAAAGTAATATGACTAAACAAAACAGATACATCGCATTTTTTTCCTTTCATTTATTATTCTCTGCCTGTATTTTTTCATGTCAATTATTTTAAACCTTTAACATTATTTATTTTTTCATCATTTTAATTTATTGACTTTTTATTTATTTATTTCATTTATGTGTTTATTGCTTTTTAGAAGCATTTCTAATTAATTGCATTCATTCATTTAATTTTGCTTGGATTTCTTTTTTATATTTTAATCTGTAAATGAAGCAGGCAGTTCTTACATATCTTTAGCCAATGCAATTCTATTGCATTCATTTATTAATCTATCATATATATATTTATTCAATTCTTTAATTAATTTTTATTTCATATGACAGGGCTCGAAATTAACTTTTTTACTTGGTAACACCGGTGCTCCCAACTTCAAATATTTAGGAGCACAAAAAAATTTTTAGGAGCACCAGAAAAAATTTAGGAGCAACCACCAAAAATGAATGAGCACAGCTGCAAATTGTTTTTTAAGGGATTTATTGTATTTTAAAACAACATTAATAGTACTGGCAAAAACCAGAAACAACTATCTAACTAATGCTGCGAAGACATTGATATTTGTGTGCAATAATTCCAAAATGAATGTCTAATAATTATAGAATATTAATGATGATGAAAATGACAATAATAGTAACAATGAATTCCATTTCTCATTATGATGCTGCCTTGAATGTGCATGAATGTAGGTTATCTGCTATAAAAAGTCTGTTACTTTATGAAAAATAATTGTATAGTTTACATCAAACAAAAATGAAGCATTGCAGTAAGAAATATTGATTTTGTACTGCTGTTTTTATGCATGTCAATTTAATAAATAATATTTCTGCTACAAAACAAACAAAAGATTATAATAAATCATTCAATTCAATGATGAAAGCTGCAAAGCAGTCATCAGTAAATAAATAAAAAAATAATATACACCTCAAACAAGAATAGACAAAAGAAAGTAAGTAAAGTCTCACTTCTATCACTCTTTAAAAGTTTTGATTTCAGTTTGTGTCAATTTAAAGGTTCAGTCTGAGATGATCTTCATTTTTCTGTGTTAGTGGAAAGCTGGCGAGTCAGCCGACCCAATTCATGAGCAGGCAGAGCAGGATTCTTGCGATGACCACCGGCGCAATACCGGTCTTTATTATGAGCCGCAGTTTCAGTGTAAACTTAGTAAAGGCGAGCTTCTTTGGCGATGATATGTACAGTATTAGATTTGACTTTTAGCGGACATTTGCGCTGAACACGCAGTGAATGCAACGCATGGAGATTCGGGCGCCTTCTCCAAGAAGCGCGTACTCGATTGATCTCAGCTGGCGGATCATTATTCACCACGTGACGTGTCATGATCGCTTTCATCTGCGCCTCAACTTTAGGTGGGGTTTGCAAACCTGTGTGCTTTAAGTTTTTATTCTTCAGCCGTTTGCATTTCCCGTGGTCATAAAAGCTCCTTCCCTGTCATCTGACAGCGCAATACCTTGAGTGATTGACAGCTAATATGAACCAATATAGCGGCAGGGAAGAGCGATTCAGCACGTTTTTAGAAAAAACCAAAACAGATCGCACTACAACCATCTGCAGTCGCACTAATGCGCCCAGACATATTATGAGGTCGCATAGATTAATTTTCGGGCGCATATGCGACCAAAATGGTCGCAATTTCGAGCCCTGTATGATGGAAAACATGATAGGAATGGAATTTTAAAAACACTGATGTGTGTCATATAGATTTTTTCCTTTTCCACTAAGAAAAAAGCTGTACAGTCCATGGCAAATGAGCTGTTTCTTCCACTTTGGTCCCTGAAGCATGAATACTGCAAGACGTCACGAGTGTGTCTGAGAAACGCCAACATCTCTGACAACAAAATGGGCTTGTGCTGTGAATTTTTCAACGTTCAAATGCTTCCTTGTATAATGAAACACTCTGATGCTTTCATAGCCTTTCTCTGCCTGTCTGAGTATCAATTTCTGACTTGGGATTCAACAATCTTTAGGAAATGTTTGTGTTATTTAGGTGCGGCTTTCGTTCAAATATCGCCCACTTCAAAATCTCATATAGATGTTTCAGGGAGGATTTAATGACAGAAACAGAACCGAATGACTGACAGAACGAGAGATAACCAACTTGTTTCATCTGCAGTAAGAGCAAAACATAACAAGCTTACATTACAGCTGTAACATGATTATGTGCAGCTGGAAAACAACATTTTTTAATATCAAAGAAATATTATTTTTAGTATATTTAAAATGTATACTTCAGTCCAAGAGGGTCGCACGGTAGCTCAGTGGTTGGCACTGGGGATGTAACAGATCTCAGTTGATTCGTACAGATCACAACCCACGGTTTGGAACACATGTGACCAGCGGATTAACACACTTTTTTACTTGTAGATTAATTCTAAACTTGAAACAATTAAAGAGAAATCCCCTCTCGCGTCATTCAAATCACATGTATTAAAGCATTTAGGCTTTCCTGTAAAATATAATGATGACGGAAGAAGTTGAGGTGGGTTATTTGTAGGCATGGGCCAGATTAAGATTCTGACGCTTCGATACCCTTGGATAAAAATATCATGGTTTCACGGTAGTGTGATTACTAATCTGAAATATATTCTTTTTAAATATCTGGGTAAAAAAGAAACAATTTTGCTACCTTTAAACACAAAATACTTTATTTTGAGAAACATTTAAAATATTTTGGAACAATAAAACATCCCAGCAGGTCAGTCATGGGGATGTTGCATTTTGTTTGGAATTGAAAATCAGGTTAACACCAGAACTCAACATCCAACCTGAAATCAACTAAATATCAACGTCTAATGATGTTACAGCCTGACGTTGTGTGGATGTTATCACTATGACGTCAATCAGACGTTGGATTTTGGTTGCCATACTTGACAAATAAATGTCAGTATTTGACGTCAATATGATGTTGGTTTAAGATGGTTGGATTTTGGTCACGCAACCTAAAATCAACCAAATATCAATGTCGTTATTGGAAGTAAGATTAATGTTGTCCTTAGACAAAAAATAAATAAATAAAAAATCTTACTTATACCTTAAGAACAATATAGTAGAAAACTATATGTTAGTTACCCATGCCTAGTTGTTTTCCGTCACTATTTGTTTAGCCTGCATTAATGCATTCAGTGTAAGCTGCACGATTAATCATTAAAAGATCAGGATCTCAACACCCACGCAACATAAATTATAAATGATGATGATTCGCATATGGTTAATAATTCTAAGAGATTCAGTCTTAAGTCTTTTGAGTGAGTTATGAAGAAACTGTCACATAACAGTACTGGGAAAACAGTTTATAGTTAAGATAAAACCACTTATATTTATGGTAAAGATTTAAATCACCATCATATGGGTTAAACGACGCTCAAAAATGAAAATTGTAGGCAGCAACTTAAACAATAAGTGGAGTTAACCATATCAAAAATGTCACTGAATAATTCTTCAAAAATGATCATCTAGCAATGAAACATGAAGTTTTATGAGTGAATAACTCGATCATTTATTGAAAATAAGACTAAAAACAAATATTGGTTGTACAAATTATAATGTCAGATTTCCTCATTTAGTGTTATCAGCAACAGTAGTAGTAACAGTGAAATTTTCACAGTACTGAACATTTTACAATTTATTTTTATTCAGCTGATTATTTTTTCATATTATTTTTAATAAAATTACAGCTTCTGTTCTGTTTGTTAAAACCAAAAGTTTTTTGCAGTACACTCTAAGAAATAAAGGTACGCAAGCTGTCACTGGGGTGGTACCTTTTCAAAAGATACACATTTGTACTTAAAGGGCCCATATTGGTACCTCAATATTAGTAGTACCTACATTTTTTAAGAGGAACACTTTTGTACTTTTAAGGTACTAATATGTTCTCCTGAAGTATTAATATCGACCTTTTAGGTACAATTTTATGCTTTTGAAAAGATACCACCCCAGTGACAGCTTGCGTACCTTTATTTCTGAGAGTAAACTGTTTCTGTAATAAGTGGAGAGCAAATTACATTTGTCTCCTCCCCTTTTTGGCTGATCCGAAAAATGGTCCGATCAGTGACTAAAAAACCCATGTGATCAGAACCGTGAGATTTGTGATCGGTTTCTGTGTGGAGTTGGCATGTTCTCTGCGTGTTGGCGTAGGTTTCCTCCGGGTGCTCTGATTTCCCTTGTAGTCCAAACAAATGAGCTATACTGTAGGTCAGGCGTGTCCAAACTACGGCCCGCGGGCCATCTGCGGCCCGCAACCAGTTTTGTGGCGGCCCGCGAGGCTTTTTATAAATATCAATAGAATCTGGCCCGCTATACAAAAATGAACGTAATTCAATAAATAACCACCGGGTGTCGCTATTACATGCATTCAATTAAGCAGCAGTTCTTGTTATGATCTATCTATCTATCTGTATGTCTGTCTGTCTGTCTGTCTGTCTGTCTGTCTTTCTTTCTATATACACACAGTTGAAGTCTGAATTATTAGCCCCTCTTTGATTTATTTCTTCTTTTTTAAATATTTCCCAAGTGATGTTTACAGAGCAAGGACATTTTCACAGTATGTCTAATAATATTTTTTCTTCTGGAGAAAGACTTATTTGTTGTATTTCGGCTAGAATAAAAGCGATTTTAATTTTTTTATTAACCATTTAAGGTCAAAATTATTAGCCCCTTAAGTCTTCAGAACAAACCATTGTAATAAAATAACTTGCCTAATTACCTTAACTTGTTAACTTGATTAACTTAGTTAAGCCTTTAAATGTCACTTTAAGCTGTATAGAAGTGTCTTAAAAATATCTAGTCAAATATTATTTATTGTCATCATGGCAAAGATTAAATAAATCAGTTATTAGAAATGAGTTACTAAAACTAATATGTTTAGAAATGTGTGGAAAAAAATCTCTCCGTTAAACAGAAATTGGGCTTTATAAACAGGGCTAACAATTTAGGGGGGCTAACAATTCTGACTTCAACTGTATGCGTGTCTGTGTGATGTGTGTAAAATTTGGCCCACGACAACGTTGTTTTTTTTGCATCTGGCCCTCGGCCCAAAAAGTTTGGACACCCCTGCTGAAGGTGAATTGATTAACTCAATTGCCCGTAGTGTGTGTGTGTGTGTGTTTGTGTGTGTGTGTGTGTGTGTGTGTGTGTGTGTGTGTGTGTGTGTGTGTGTTTAAAAGGGCATCTGCTGTGTACAACATATGCTAGAATAGTTGGCGGTTCATTCCTCTGTGGCGACCTCTGAAATAGAGACTAAGCTGAAGGAAAATTAATGGATGAATGAATGAATGCAAGTTTTGATAAATATAATGAGTTGCTGCAGAATAAAAGTATGACTTTCTTTCTGACCTTAAAGGGACAGACATAAATCTTAATTTACTCACCTTTTACTTGTTTCAAACCTTTAAGAGTTTATTTCTTCTGTTGAACACAAAAGAAGATATTTCGAAGAAAGCTGAAAACCTGTAACCATTAACTTCCATAGTATTTGTTTCTCCTACTATGAAAGTCAATAGTTACAGGTTTTCAGCTTTTTTCAAAAGATCTACATTTGTGTTCAAGAAACTTGTAAAGGTTTATAACTACTTGATGAAGAGTAAATAGCGAATGAATTTTCTTTTTGTATGTGTGTGAATTCCCTCTTTAAACTTTTAAGAGCTAGTGTGAGTACATCTATACATCTCTGCCAAACCACATTATGACAGCAATCAGTGATGCATTGTGGGACTAAATCCCTACACAACATCAGACAAAAGTGGATAAAAAGACATCAACAACAATGCCAAAATTAGCAGCAAGCAACTCATATTCCCTGGGCCAATAAATCATCTCTGTCTAATATCTGTGCAGAGACACAGAGCAACACAAGAACATCTGTAAGAAACTCTAGCAGGCCGTCTTCTTCACGCAGCGGCAAGATGAGATGATATTGTGGTAGACGCATGCAGATATTGGATTCTACAATGGATATAGACTTGCTCATGTTTCATATATGCATACATGTCCTTCAGCTAAAAAACAATGTCAAGCGTTCTGAGCCAAAGATCAGGATGGAGAATACAGCCAGAGGTCGAATAGGGTGTTGCAAAAAATGTCTTGGAAATAAAACGAATTTCTCCACTGTGTCTGATCATCATTACAAGTCATGAGTAGGCCCACACAGAATCTGCGCGCGCAGAATTCCGCAGATTTTTAGCCCATCATTAATTCTGTTTATTTACTTAAGTAAATATTTAAATCTGAATTTATTTAGTTTTTATGCAGTAATTTATTATTTTTTATTTCATATATTAAGGTTTTAGTTATGGTACTCCGCAGGATACTCGCAAAAAAATTCCACAGAAATCGGCTGATTTATACCAAAATTCTCCGCAGAAATAGCAAAAAACATCCGCAGATTCCGTCTGGCCCTGGTCATGAGGCAAAAAATGTGCAATACTAGAGCTACACAAAATACCGTTTTACCATCGATATCGCAATGTAATCATTCGCAATAGACACAAGTATACGCAATGCTGCGTCTGGGTTTTAATTTGTCATTTCGCAAAGCCCGTTTAAAAGCATTCAAGCATAAGAAATTGTACTGTTTGTAACTGTCAAATTAATACCAATTAATTGTATTGAACAGTTTATAAAACGAAGACAATTCAGTATTGTTTGACATTTGATTATTCAATTACTGTATGTCAGCGTTTCCTCTAGGATTTTTTTCCATCGTGGCGGCAGGTCTTTTTTACTTTGCTCTACCAACTACCTGTGGCGTTATATCAATGACAAATGTTGTGAGCGCAGTATTAGAAGTCGAGATGGCAAGTATGTAATAGCCTACAGCATGCGGATCGATTTCCTCTGCTCGTGCACAAAACTTCTTGCACGCCCCCTCAAATATAAGGCGCTTCAAGATCTTCTTGTGCGCTCTCAAATAAACGCTGCTGAGTGCGATTTAGTGCATTTATGTAACGAGTATGTCTCCAGCATTTATTAGATTTGCTAGGAATATTTATGAATGTCTCTAATGGACCTACAGAGCGGTATTAATGCGTCCTGAAGTAAAGTGAAACTGCTATACGTCGTGTTTGCTGGCCTCACGCATCACGCACCTGTCAGTCAGACAGCCAGCCAGTCAGCTTAAAGGGTAAACAAATGACGCGCTGCACAACTACTGATACAAGTTTGCGCTATTATGATTCACTTAACCTTTAATATGTTTTGGAGGGACCTATAGAAATTATTTATTTAAATGAGAGATTTGTGAAGGATGTGCTCGTATATGTTGAGCGCTGTACATTTCCAGTGCCGACTAGCCATGGTGTGTGTGTGATGTGCAAATCCATGGAAAACTATGTTAAAGCATTTTCCTAATTAGTATGCATGCATCTTTTATAAACTAGAGACTAAAGTACATTTAATTTGTTACAGAGCAGTAGAGTTGTACAATTAATCGAAAAAAGATTGCGATCTCAATTCGACCGCCTAGACGATCATAATCCAGCAATTCTACGATTCTGCCAATCATATTTTCAAGTTCAAAAGAGAAGAAAAGGCGGCTGCACGAGTCTATTCATTGTTTCTCACACGTTGCTCAGTGACATTGACACCTCCAAATGATGTTGAATGAGTCATATACTGTATTTATAAGGTATAATTCACCTAAAAATGTCATTTTTGTCTTCATATAATGATGTTTTCGCGGCCGGGAAATCACACGTGACGTGAGCTGCTGACCATGAGCTGTTATCACAGAGGGAGGGAGCGCGCAGTACTTAATGATAGACGCGCAAGCTCCTACTTTGGTGAACAGAACCTGCTGGAACCTGCATATGCTGTAACAGGTAATACAGTTGTAAATAATATTCAGTTTGTGGCACAGAGTGATCGTTTGGGAGCCGTGCGTGAAGTATCAACAAGCACTTAGCAGTCAAAATGAAACCGAAAGTGTGCACTTCATTTAAATTATCATATCGCATATTAGAGTTATGATTACGACAAGCATTTGATGTTTTTTCTGTCATAGCGAACAGAGTTGTGCGCAAAAAAAAAATGTTTACAGTGTCAGTATAACTACTCTAGCCTATATATTGTTGAATATAATCTGATAATGGCAAATGTCTGATTTCACCAGTGAATAAAATTCTCTAATATGACAGATTGCAAGCATATATCTCAAACATAATAATTCAACATCAGAATTATTATTAGTAGAATAGAATTGTTTATAGAAACCAGTAGACCTACACATAATATTACTATTGATGTTTTGCCTTATGTTTGTTTTATCATACCTTTATTTTACATGTACAGAATCGTGAGAAAATCATGATCTTTATTTTAAGCCAAAAAAAAAAAAAAAAATTCGGGATTCTCATTTTTGCCAGAATTGTGCAGCTCTAAAGACCAGGAAAATTCCAAATGAACGACCCTTAACTTCTACAAAGATGCATAAAATCTTGATTTCGACCATAAAAAGTCCAAAATAATGATCAACCCATTGCACGGCTCATTTCAAAAACATTACAGAGAGTTCAGCTGCAGCATTTATTTGTTGGGCTAAATAAGCAGTGCATATTTGCAAGCTGATAAAACACTAGCTTCTAAAAAAATATTGAATTTGCAACATCCCAAAACCAACAAGAAAAACATGTATTGTCATGATACTTGCATTTCCGCCAAATGACTAACAAACAGTTACACTAATGCGGTTTGAATAAACAAACAGGCCTGTTGTGGCATCACCCAACAGCTGGCAGAGATCTGATCTGATGATGCCAGTCACAACTGTTGGTCATTAACAAGTACAAGAGAGAATGAACCAGACGGGTGACTGATTACAGGCCAAGCAGATCTCTGCATGTCTAAAAGAGCTTATTAACTAGTTAGTCCATCGCAGATCTCCCATGCATAAAAACTATAAAGTCCTGCTGCATCCTCAATGGTTCTACATGTGATGGAACCAGTGGAGTGCACAACTTATTGTCCATCAAGTAATGAGCGATTATATGTCTAATGCAGAGTTCAGACTGCATGATTTTAGCCCCGATTTTGACTCGCAGACGCCTGAAATCACAGGCAAACCGCCACTCGATTCGACCCCCTAGACGATCCTAATCCAGCATTTCTACGATTCTGTCAATCATATTTTCAAGTTCAGGAGAGAAGAAAAGGCGGCTGCACGAGTCTATTCATTGTTTCTCACATGTTGCCAAATGATGTTGAATGAGTCACATACTGTATTTATAATGTATAATTCACCTAAAAATGTCATTTTTGTTTTCATATAATGATGTTTTCGCGATTGGTAAATCACACGTGACGTGAGCTGCTGACCGTGAGCTGTTATCACAAAGGGGCACGCGCGCGTCTACTTTAATGAACAGAACCTGCATGTGTTGCGAGTAACAGGTAATACAGTTGTAAATAATATTCAGTTTGTGGCACAGAGTGATCGTTTGGGAGCCGCGCGCGAAGTATGAACAAGCACTTGGCAGTCAAAATGAAACCGAAAGTGTGCACTTCATTTAAATGATCATATCGCATATTAGAGTTATGATTACGGCAAGCATTTGATATGTTTTTTCTTTCATAGCGAACACACAGTTGTGCATGAAAATAAATGTTTACAATGTCAGTATAACTACTCTAGCCTATATATTGTTGAATATAATCTGATAATGGCAAATGTCTGATTTTACCAGTGAATTAAATTGTTTAATATGACAGATTGCAAGCGTATATCTCAAACATAATAATTCAACATCAGAATTATTATAAGTAGAATAGAATTATTTATAGAAACCAGTAGACCTACACATAACAATATTATCCAGGTTGTGCCATATGTTTGTTTTTACCATAGCTTTATTTTACATCTACAGAATCGTGAGAAAATCATGATCTTTATTTTAAGCCAAAAAAAAAAAAAATCGCGATTCTCATTTTAGCCAGAATCGTGCAGCTCTAAATCACACAGTGTGAACTATCAAAGAAGCCATCTGAAAGAATCACAGATTAAACACTGACTCCGTCAAATATTTGGCATGCTTCAAAATCATGTGTTCTGATTGAAAATAACATCAGCGATGACCTACAGCCAATGAGAGAGCAGCATCCACTAGTATGGGTATCTGCAGGCCAGCGAGAGGTTTGGGAAGAGGTTATAGAGCCCCTATTATACACTAAAAAGGGTCATATTTTGGTTTCAAGGGTTTCCAACAAGAGGCTGATATGCAAGCAAGGTCAAAAAACACTTTTATAGTCTTATAATCTGCATTTATTTTTACCTAATTATCCCAGCGACTCTCATATGATTCGTTCAGCGATTCATTTGTTTCCAAACCCCTCTTAGCGCGAAACTAATCTGCGCCGATTGGACCGATAATTGGTTGACAGCATTCAACTTCAGATAGAGTGAAATGCCCACCACGGCTTATTAACAATATTGAAGTGGTCTCAGTGCATAGTGTATGTGTGAGCATACTTGCCAACACTCCTGGTTTTCCTGGAAGTCTCCTGTATTTCAGACCCATCTCTTGCCACCCTCCCATTTTGTCATTTATCCCGGAAAACTCCCGCAATTTCAACCCCCCAAAAGCAGCACAATTTCAACGCGGCATTAGACGCGATATGAGATTATAAAGAGTTAATCTGATACAGTACAAGCAATTACTCGTAACAAAACACAATTAAATACATAATTTGCAAGCTAGAGAAAACAACGAGGGAGCCATTTTAATCGCACTTACTTACACTAGTGGACTGGAGAAAGAAACTGGTCCATGAACTTTGTACTGATAAAGTTCCTTTCGAGCTCTGACAAAGTCCCATATATCAATAGTCTTCTCTGATCCTTCTTTCAACAAATAGCTGATCAATCCCCAGTTGTAATCGTGTAGATTCCAGAAGCACACAGAAAAATGACGGAATAAGCACAAGGCTGGGCTATAATGGCAAGACATTTTTGCAAAAGTAAACCTCAACCACTGACTCTTCACAGCTTCATCGTAGAGAAAATAACACCAACTTTCCCCTCAAACTTCCAATAATATTCGTCTGAGCACAGCGTCTTCATGACATGATTCAACCGGGATCTATTACAGTGTTTGTGGGCGTCACACCGAAAAAAAGCCGAAACAGCTAAATTATCAAGACGATTCATTTGAAGCACTATAAGTCAACTCATTTATAAATGAATCAATAGTTTTAAACACTGTGCACTTTAGGATTTAAGCCTTAGCTGGATATTTCACTTAAGGGGCTTTTAAGGGCTTCTTTTCGGTATATTTGGATGCAAAATATGGAGGGAAAACTAGTGGAAGTTTGGCAGGAGCACTTATGTCTGTTTGATGTGTCATCTGAGCAATAAGCAAGGCAAACTTTATTTATAAAGCACAATTTTATACAACCGTAGTTGATCCAAAGTGCTTTACAATGAGATAAAATATTTAGGAAAATAACAAAAAACAAAATAAAACTTGTATTAAAAATGTAAGAAAAGGAAATATATATGTAATACTAAAATACAGTATAGAAATTACACCACAACCGGGTCCAAAAAATTAAAACTTGAAAAGAATTTGTCAATTCCCTTCAAAACCCAGATGAGCATAATAAGTAAATTTTCTACTTCACTAAAGGCTTCTTCCCTTATTATGTAGATAATGACAAAAGGTATAGTATGTGAAATTGCGTTGTTTTCATGTCACTTTTAGCGTGTGTTCGGTTGTGAGATGTAGTTTGACGACCAAGACAAAGTTGTTGGCGCTACTTCCTATTGTTAAGTCATGCAGTTTGAAACCCCCAGTCGCCGATCCATCTTGCTGTGTGAACACAGCAGCAATGGAACACTACCCTAGATAGTCATTCAGTGTGAAAACATGTAAAGCGACTACTTTGAAAATCATGCAGTCTAAACTCGGCATAAATGAGAAACCTTTCAAAAATCCAATGGAAAAATGTGAACTTGTAATTTGAGAGAGCTGTTATCAGCAAATAAAATACGAAAAGCCAAAAGAGAAAAATGGGCCGAATAATACTCACAGCTTTCACACCAGACACGAAAAGCGATGCACTATGAAACCCATTAATTTTAATGGCTTGTACATCGCAAGGGTGTATTTTAGGGTTCGGATTTTATGGGTACTGAAATTTTAAAAACGTCAATTTCCCGATAACATTTGAGCGCTGTTGAGTACGTTCTTAAAAACGCTCCAGTGTCCCTGTGACTGTGGTCTGATGACCTTCACAGCCAATCACAGTCATTTCTGTTGAGCACCTGAACACAATGACAAATCAATGACAATGACAAAACGTGCTCAACATCGTTTAAATGTTAGCGGGAAATGGACGTTTTTTTAAATTTCAGTATTGTATGAATTGTGACAACCCAACTGTGTTTTTAAAAGTAACTTTAATAACTTTATTAATAATGATAACAATAATAACAATAAATCAATAATTCAGTGTCAAGCCATTGA
Organism: Danio rerio; assembly: GCF_052040795.2. Taxonomy (NCBI): domain Eukaryota; kingdom Metazoa; phylum Chordata; class Actinopteri; order Cypriniformes; family Danionidae; genus Danio; species Danio rerio. The sequence continues at coordinate 51,550,206 of NC_141033.1, read as the reverse complement.
AATGAATGGGTTTCATAAAGCATTACAAAGGACTTTTCCGTTTTTGGTTTTGAGCCAAGTTCCTCTAGAATTTTCTGTTTCGGCCCTGATTGTTCATTGAGCATATGATCCGAGAGATTCACATCTGGAACAGAAACATGCTGGATGAACTACATACTAAAGTTTCATCCTTGGTGTCAGCCTTTTATTTTTAGCTTTAATAGTGACTATTGCCTTAAGAAAGCTCAATTCTGAGGGGCTCCATTAGTTGCAGAATGAGTTGCCAGTAAACATGAAGAGCAGATGGCTTCTGCAAATCCATTTCATTCAGAGTCCATCTCATCTCTTCTGGTTAAACATGAAATATCCTTGTAATATCATGCAACGAGGACGATAACAGCGATAAACAGTTGTCTTGGCATCCTTTGTTTCTGATTGCCACATCTCGAGATATTCCATTCCTTTATCCGACGGATTAGACAAGCAGATAAATCTCGTATGTTTCAGAAATGCTGTCTCACAACCCTGTCAAACTCAGTCAGACTGAAGCGTTTGCATTTCTGACACAGTAAAACAAACATCAAAACAGCACTGACATTAAACAGCGTTCCTGCTTGACATGAGGGTAGCGAGCACCTGTCAGGACAGATGTTATTTTCAAGAGGAGACTCCAAACCCAGCTTTAATTTCCTGTCATTATGTTATGAATGCATTCAGGAGTGAAACGCAAGACAAACATCCTTCTGCCATCACAGTGCCATCTAAGCCAGGCGATGGGAAGACAGACTTCTTGTTTATCTCAGGGGAACGCAAGGCAACGATGAGGAAACTTTAACAAGCCAATAACAATGAAAATACGCAACTTGCCCAATCACATTTATTTATACACCATTTTTACACAATGCAGATTGTTTGAAAGCAGCTTCGTGGTAATAAACAGGAAAAAAGCAGAATTGAAATACAATGAAACATAAGTAGTGGGCATTCCAGTATTATGGATGAGACACCTGAACTCATAATTACAATATTTAATTAAGTTGTTAATGCATATTTTCAGAGCATCCATGGGGGATTTTTTTTGCAGACGTAGGCCTAATACATTTTAAAATAAGTTTTGCTATGGTAATGCAGTCCGTCCACACTACTGCAGAGTTTTCAAACCCCCAAAACGGAGCGTTTTGAAAATGCTGAAGAGTCTGTTTTGGTTTTAAAATGCTGCTGCTCCGTATCAGTGTCGATGGGGAAAACGGAGAGATCTGAAAACAGAAGCGTGGCTGCAGACATTCACGTCTCTTATTGGGGCTTTTCTCGAAATTAAGGTTTTCTCTTCCTTTCCCGATTCCTGAGGACACGTCGGGTAACTCTTCAAAGGGAACAGTGCACTTTATAATGTCATTCACATCACCCTGGCTACATTGTTTCACCATCTTTACAACAAAATGAAAACATGATACAAGTAGGGATGGGTATCGAAACTCTGTAGTTTATCGGTATCTGTGCTACATTGTAAAAGACCGAAGTATCGATAAGCTCTGAAGTTAACGGTCCTGCTATCGGATTAAACATTACTTACAGTAGTGTAATTTAACTGACCAACCTTTTCTAATTTGTGATATTTGATATTCGTCTGCACACTTGGCAATCTCACATGAGAAATGCTTGTGTTTCCGGCAAGCACGTCAAGTGTAAAAGCCTTCACAGTTCTCGGCTGTGTGCGCGCACTCATAAGCTACATTATCTCCCTAATTTGAGTTGACCTTGTTTACAGAAAGGTAAGGTAATTTTATGAGCTTACAGCTAGCTCTAGAGAAAAAAAAAAAATTGTATTTATTTCTTAATATTTAAAAACAAATTTGAGTAAATTTTTACGTTAATATATTTTCAGTATCGCTTTTAAACTAATAGTCACTGCATTTTAGCAATAAGAAGCTACAATACAGGTTACTGAACTGAAGCTTGACTACAAAATTCAATCTCAAATCAAACCGAAATCGCAATATCTGCCAAAAAAAAAACATTTTAATAACTCCTAATTAGATATTTTCCCCAAATCGCACAGCCCTAGTGTAGACATGGCCTGAGTGCAACATACACAACTCAAAATCCAAATCAACATTATTCGCGATGCTAATCCACTGCATTTAGATGCATGTCACATTAAAAGAGAACAAATCTGTTCTAACTCTAACAATGTTTTTCTTTAATCCATCTGCAACCAATTCACCTTTTGGAAAAATAATTATATGAGATCACATATCTGTACATTAAACTAGTACAGCAGAATCCATTCATAATAGCCTACTTCACCTTGAAGAACAATACACTTTTGAGTCAACAAAGTATAAATGCTTTTAGGTATTTCTCCTATCCTAAGAGATGGAGATGTCATTTTGTTTGGCGGTATGAAAGAAGGGAACATCAGAGGATTCTCCCCTGTCTGTGTCCCCAATGTATTACTGAAACGACTGAAAAGAAAATAGCTTTATTAACCTTGACACTGCAAGGACTTGGCTGTGTAACCTGTCTAATCAAATGTGCAATTATCTGACCATGATACACACTGACTGTTCAGAAGACAGAGAATACACTGAAGTGTTCTGAGTGACACGACACAAATGTCTACTACAATGCTAACACTGATTTTCCAGCACTTCTGATGATTTATCAGTTTAGAAATTGAAAAATGACAGAATAAAATTGACTATGAAGCAGTACAGGCCGTTTCCTTTCTTACAAAAAGTACAATGATTTATTATTTTGACAAATACAATAAATGATTTCATGTTCATATACCAAGGTATTTGCATGAAATCTCGAAGCTAATGAGTTTACCATTGCACTTGTTCGATACAAACATGATCATTTTATATAGTTTGATTTGCAGTCTCTATAAAAAGAAAAAGACAGAAAATGTGATGCACAAAAAGCTGAAATACAAGAGATAAAAATAAAAATCTCACTTAAAAATACATGCAAAAACTGAAAATACAAAATAAATGTTCGCATTTCAACAAATCTAGCTTATTATAGCTTCAGATCAACATAATAAACCAAGATGTGCTTTAAAAAGACTAAATGACAGGTAATAAATTGTATAAAAAAATAATAATTTGAACCTTCTTCTATCAACCTTCTTCTATCATATAGCTGTATTGTTGATTATTAAGAAAATTCAAGAGCCCTCTAGTGGATATCTGCTAGTCTGCCTATAAAATCAACTTTATTTTGACAGGCTTTGTGTTTTTTAAAGCACAATCCCTGAACTAAATTAACTTGATAACTCCATAAACAGAAAAAGCCCATAATTAAAACAATATTGAGAGACAATGACATTTTCTATTGTTTGATAACTGTATACCTGTCTGATTCTGTTATATTTTCACCTCAGTATTGTTCAAGGACATGCACACTAACCAACAGTAAAAAGCCAGGTAATTACTCACAATACTCTAAATCTCTATGACTCGCGTACTACCTAGTGAGCTGTCAAACAGATATCATTTTTGGGCATCATTAGCATTGACAACAAGGAACGCGCCCAAGACGCCCAAACCTGCTGCACGGACTGTGACGCCTAGGTAGGGAGCTTACTAGGTTTGAGTCAAAATACTAACCATTATTCCAACTTAAACAGCATTCAGCCTATTTTTCGTGGAATCAAACACACAACATCTTCACTAAACTAAAGGAAAACACAATCGTAGTTTTTCCAAACCGATACTAACATAGTAACGTTAACTGTTATTTCAAAAATCACAACACAGCAAGTAACAAGTGAGTACAAATCTCATAAACGAACCTTACCCTCGGCATTTAGAGTAAAAGAAAGTCCCATATTGTGTGGAAGAGCGTCAGTTGCATCCCTTTAAAATACAAAGCCAGGGGTATGATCATATTCCACAGAAGACAGTTCACAGGAGAGCTGGTACCTTCACCCTCCACTCACTCAATCCAAATACTGCCGTTTGTTCGGCTCACATGAAGCCGGCCTGTAGCTCCGCCCCTTGTGGAAGATGATTAGTCGAGCTGTTGCCAAACCCCGCCCACGCACTTGTTCACGGGGAGGGCAAGAATGTATATAAACAGCGGTAAACAGACTCCTCAAAGCAGGTATTTTGGGTAACTATATATTTTTACAACAGGTCAATTAAATGAAATACTATGGTGTGTGGAGATTTAAGGCTAAAATATTCCTTGGACATCAGTTTAAAAACAGCTATAGTATGAAACTGGAGTAATAGTGGCCCCAACTGGAAAACTGGGGGAATATATTTATATATTATATTATATTATATTATATTATATTATATTATATTATATTATATTATATTATATTATATTGTATTATATTATATTATATTATATTTAACAAAATGACCTTAATAAAGGAAAGTTGGGATTTTGAAACAAACAAAGTTGCAGGTTTTTAATGGAAATGCCACTAAAATGTATTTATTAATTTAACAATTATTTTTGAAGTTTTCATTTTACATTGAAATGCAAAAATACTATATAAATAAATTCATAACCGGACATCATCTGAGCAGTATATTCACATTGCACTTTTCATGAGGAACTATGGAATGAAAGGTTATATTTAATAAATATTGTTATAATGTCGGTTTATAATAATAATAATAATAATAATAATAATAATAATTTATTATTATTATATTATTATTTTTATTTTTATTACTATTATTATTATACATGTTTCATACATTATCACACATATAATTAAATTAATTTGTTCGAATTTATAATTAGAATGACAATGATTTAAATACATTTATAATTCATATAATAATAATAATAACAATAATAAAAATGTCTGTTGTTGTTGGTAGTAGAGTTATCATTATTATAAGCATTATTGAGAATGTGTATTATTAGAATGAATTATTATTGCTATTAATATTTATCATTATTATTCATAATTTTAATACTACATAACATATAAATAATTACTATTTTATTAAAGCAATTATAATACACAAATAATATAACTATTGCTGTTGTTATTATTATTATTATTATTATTATTATTATTATTATTATTATTATTAAAATATTCCACTCATTATCACATCACAAAACCAAAAAATATTTATTATAAAAAAGGTAATAGAGAACTAATGTAATGTAATAAAAATTATTATTATTATAAAAAATATTCCACAGGTTGTTACATACTAAGAGTACATAGTTAAACACGACAAACCATGAAATAGTCATTATAAAAGGTAACAGAGATTTAATGTAATGTAATGTAATGTAATGTAATTGTGTATGAAATGTGCTATATAAATAAACTTGCCTTGCCTTGCCTAATGTAATGTAATAAAAATGATTTTTCACTCATCCGAATCTTGCTTGGTAATAAAATATAGGTGTTAATCGCATTTAAATTAATGTCAACCTGAAAAAAAGTCCAAAAATAATGCTTTAAACTGTTTAAAATAATATTAAATTTACTACTGTTATTATTTTAGACATGAATATAATAATAATAATAATAATAATAATAATAATAGTAATTATTATTATTATCATTATTATAGAAATATTCCACTCGTTATCACATACTAAGGGTACATTTAAATTAATGTCAACCTGGAAAAGGTTCAAAAATATTGCTTTAAACTGTTTAAAATAATAATACATTTACTATTGTTATTATCTTAGGCATTATTATTATTATTATTATTATTATTATTATTACTATTATTATAGAAATATTCGTTATCACATACTAAGGTTATACAGTTAAACATGACAAACCATGAAATAATAATTATTATTAAGGTAACAAAGATATAATGTAATATAATAAAAATGATATCACAATCTTGCTTAGTAATTAATTTAAATGCGATTAACGCTTTTATTTTATGTCAACCCGAATAAAGCACAATAACATTGCTTCAAAACGTTTAAAAAATAATGAAAGCTGATACACTACATTTCCCAGAATACCACAGCTTCCATGACGTATCAAACCTGAGACGGTATCGTTGCTAGGTGATGCGACGCTCGCTTCCGACGTTGGCATAAATCTCCGTTACGTTTAGCCTAAAAATAATCTATATTTTAATATCAACACGTATATAAATGCGTTTTCTTCTACTCCAACACGAAGGAACATGCCACCAACGCAAGAAACTCTCTTTTCGCTGGAACTGGTGATTGACTACGTTCGCTTCGGCGGTTCTCGTGGCACTGTTTTGGATCCTGCAGTGGGAATCCGCTTGTTGGATTTCCCCACATTACTAATCTACCATTCAGGACGAGAAGATCCATCAAAATCAGGCAATGCTGATCTCTGTGTGTCACCCGAGGCTTTATCTCATCCAGACGACGGAGACAACTTTAAATACACCTTCCATAAAGGGAAATCATGTCTGTTCAAGATCAATCTGGATTCATTACACACTCATCTCCTCAACACTCCTCTCTATGCAATGGTGCTCGATGTAAAAGACGAGATTCCCAGACTTATTGGCAGCTCTTTGATTTCCCTGGCCAAAGTGACGGAGAGGATTAAAGTGGATGTGAGAAAACATGGTATTAACACTCCTGCTGCTTATGGAGAGAGACTGAGCAGCCCAATCTGCAACCTGATGGGAAGCAGCATAGGTGTCATCTCTCTAGCATATAAAATAGTGAGTTTAGGAGCTCATTTGATTCCTCATATCCCTGATAGCAGAGTCTATGAGGTCGGCGTGACTTGTGGGAAAGAAGAGCATCAGCTAAAGTGTGAAAATGAAGAGGAGATCCCACCAAAAGTAGAGGAGAAGCACAGTGTTATCTCTCAAGAAATAAGCCTTGATGGGCAGCCTACTGATATAGTGATATCTGAAGCGAAGGAGTGTGGGGTTCCAGCTTATACTCAGACAGAGCGGGCTGAACAGTGTGTGTCGTGGGCTGAGGATGCACAGGAATACACCACTTTCTGCCCTCCACCACTGTTTTACTGCTCCAAGAACAGCCAGCAGGAGAGGAAAAGTAGGATTTTAATCTTATGAAGTGTTGTATTTGACGCATTAATTAAAGGTGTATTGTTTGTCAGAATGAATGAAAAAAAAGCATGCGGAATATAATCTACCATACATTTTTTTAAACAAGTAAAAGGCTTTAATATAGTTCTATTAATTAAAATCTTTTAAATCTTTTAAATTAATTAAATCTTAAAATTAAAAATCTGTAAAAATCTTTACATTTTTCAGGATGAACTGATAGATAGATAGATAGATAGATAGATAGATAGATAGATAGAAAGTTAGATAGATAGATAGATAGATAGATAGATAGATAGATAGATAGATAGATAGATAGATAGATAGATAGATAGATAGATAGATAGATAGATAGATAGATAGATAGAAAGTTAGACGGATGGATGGATGGATGGATGGATGGATGGATGGATGGATGGATAGATAGATAGATAGATAGATAGATAGATAGATAGATAGATAGATAGATAGATAGATAGATAGATAGATAGATAGATAGATAGATAGATAGATAGATAGATAGAAAGTTAGACGGATGGATGGTTGGATGGATGGATGGATGGATGGATGGATAGATAGAATAACAGATAGATAGATAGATAGATAGATAGATAGATAGATAGATAGATAGATAGATAGATAGATAGATAGATAGATAGATAGATAGATAGATAATTTCTCATTCTTCATTGTAATTATTTCCATTAAAACTAAGCATTTAAATACATTTATACTAATGGTTAATGGTAAATATGGTGGAATATTAATTATTGATTTTGGTCAGCATTAATAGCAGTACTTTATTATTCTGACAGATTTTTTCATTTATTTACATTACAAGCTATCATCACATTTGAACTTTTAAGCAAAAAAACTTTTTCCCTCAGCAAAATTTTTATTTTTAGTTTATTAAATGTCTTACATTTTTTATGTTCTGAGAGCTGAGTAAATTATCTTTCCATTTATGTATGGTTTTTAAGACATTATTTGGCAAAGATATGACAATATAACTGAATGTCTGCCATCTAAATACTGAGAAAATCACTTCTCCTAGCCGTGCATATCACTTATAAAAAATAAAATTGGTACTTTTACAAATGAAAATGAATTAATTCTCTAAAGATTTTCACATTTAATATTTTGACTCATACAATGTAACTTTGGGATTTGCTACATGTTTACCTGTGCAACGTAGAGTAAGATGGTCTTGTGGTCCAGAATGATATATAAATATTAGAAACTGCACCTAATTTAAATTTTTGGTCAGTTTGGGTCTGTCCTTTCTTCAATATTTTACTTTTTGACATAATAAATACAAGTTTGATGCATCAAGCATGATACAAAACACACAAAAAAACACAAAAATTTAATTGCATCCCAAATAAAGTTTGTTTTGACAGTGTGTGTGTGTGTGTATGTGTGTGAGAGAGAGAGAGAGAGAGTGTATTAATTATCCATTTATGAATACTATTTATGAATAAATATTTATATATTTAAATATAAAACACACATATTTAAAAGTATATATTGTTCGTATTATATATCTATGTAACAAAATGGTTTTGGACAGTTTTGGTTTCTATAGCCCCTTTCACACATACAGACCTTTCCGGTAAATTGCCGGCAATTTTCCGGAAAGCTTGTATGTGTGAACAGGTCCTTTTTGAAAATACCGGTAAACTCGTTCTGGCTATTTTCCGGAAAGAGAAGTTGTAACATTACCGGCAATTTGCCGGAATGCTGCGCTGTGTGAATGCAGAAAAAAGATTGCCGTAATAAGCGCGTGCACGTCTAGAACGTGCTGACGTGAGACGTCTGCTTTAGCCAATCACAACAGTCAGACGCATTTACGTCCGCGCGGTTTGTGAGAATAAAAGCCTTGGAATATTTTTCCAGACACATTTAGCTGCTAGAAGTTAGTCAGATCACGTTTATATGTTCTTCTTAATGCCAACTGTGTAAATAATCATCGATGAGATGCTTATGATAAGCCGTTGTTTGTTTACCTTCAAGCTTTGCGTGTGCCTGTGAAACAGCCTGTGAGCGCCTGCACACGCACATATTATGAACATCTCGACATGCGAAAGTGATCCTGCGAAAGTTGTTCACAATATTGATCATCCACAGAGTTTGTGATGTAGTCAAATGTTTACAAATACAAGCGCAGCCGTTTAAAGCTCATTTGTGGTGAATGATGTCAGAATTTACCGCTATTTTGGAATGGATGTGTGAATGCTCTTTTCCGGAAAATTTCCGTAACGTCCTCGCCTGTGTGAACAGCGCTTTTTTGAATATACCAGTAAAGTCGTTCCGGAAATTTTCCAGATATTTACCGGTATCACTGTGTGAAAGGGGCTTATGTGTGGATCCCAGCACTAAATACAACACATGCAAAAGTTCCATTTCAAATAATAACATTGTTTTCCTATGTCAGGCGTCACTGGGTTACTTGCAGCAATGGAGAGTCTCAATATAGAGGATCCAGAAGATGTAAACGATGAGGAAGAATCATCTGACATGCATGAATTTCCAGAAAAGGACAGACTGAGTAAGTTACATTCAACTCCAAAGCCTCCGCATAAAGAGACTGACTCAGCTCCTGAACTCATAATTACAATATTTAATTAAGTTGTTAATGCATATTTTCAGAGCATCCATGGGGGATTTTTTTTTTGCAGACGTAGGCCTAATACATTTTAAAATAAGTTTTGCTATGGTAATGCAGTCCGTCCACACTACTGCAGAGTTTTCAAACCCCCAAAACGGAGTGTTTTGAAAATGCTGAAAAGGCTGTTTTGGTTTTAAAATGCTGCTGCTCCGTATCAGTGTCGATGGGGAAAACGGAGAGATCTGAAAACAGAAGCGTGGCTGCAGACATTCACGTCTCTTATTGGGGCTTTTCTCGAAATTAAGGTTTTCTCTTCCTTTCCCGATTCCTGAGGACACGTCGGGTAACTCTTCAAAGGGAACAGTGCACTTTATAATGTCATTCACATCACCCTGGCTACATTGTTTCACCATCTTTACAACAAAATGAAAACATGATACAAGTAGGGATGGGTATCGAAACTCTGTAGTTTATCGGTATCTGTGCTACATTGTAAAAGACCGAAGTATCGATAAGCTCTGAAGTTAACGGTCCTGCTATCGGATTAAACATTACTTACAGTAGTGTAATTTAACTGACCAACCTTTTCTAATTTGTGATATTTGATATTCGTCTGCACACTTGGCAATCTCACATGAGAAATGCTTGTGTTTCCGGCAAGCACGTCAAGTGTAAAAGCCTTCACAGTTCTCGGCTGTGTGCGCGCACTCATAAGCTACATTATCTCCCTAATTTGAGTTGACCTTGTTTACAGAAAGGTAAGGTAATTTTATGAGCTTACAGCTAGCTCTAGAGAAAAAAAAAAAATTGTATTTATTTCTTAATATTTAAAAACAAATTTGAGTAAATTTTTACGTTAATATATTTTCAGTATCGCTTTTAAACTAATAGTCACTGCATTTTAGCAATAAGAAGCTACAATACAGGTTACTGAACTGAAGCTTGACTACAAAATTCAATCTCAAATCAAACCGAAATCGCAATATCTGCCAAAAAAAAAACATTTTAATAACTCCTAATTAGATATTTTCCCCAAATCGCACAGCCCTAGTGTAGACATGGCCTGAGTGCAACATACACAACTCAAAATCCAAATCAACATTATTCGCGATGCTAATCCACTGCATTTAGATGCATGTCACATTAAAAGAGAACAAATCTGTTCTAACTCTAACAATGTTTTTCTTTAATCCATCTGCAACCAATTCACCTTTTGGAAAAATAATTATATGAGATCACATATCTGTACATTAAACTAGTACAGCAGAATCCATTCATAATAGCCTACTTCACCTTGAAGAACAATACACTTTTGAGTCAACAAAGTATAAATGCTTTTAGGTATTTCTCCTATCCTAAGAGATGGAGATGTCATTTTGTTTGGCGGTATGAAAGAAGGGAACATCAGAGGATTCTCCCCTGTCTGTGTCCCCAATGTATTACTGAAACGACTGAAAAGAAAATAGCTTTATTAACCTTGACACTGCAAGGACTTGGCTGTGTAACCTGTCTAATCAAATGTGCAATTATCTGACCATGATACACACTGACTGTTCAGAAGACAGAGAATACACTGAAGTGTTCTGAGTGACACGACACAAATGTCTACTACAATGCTAACACTGATTTTCCAGCACTTCTGATGATTTATCAGTTTAGAAATTGAAAAATGACAGAATAAAATTGACTATGAAGCAGTACAGGCCGTTTCCTTTCTTACAAAAAGTACAATGATTTATTATTTTGACAAATACAATAAATGATTTCATGTTCATATACCAAGGTATTTGCATGAAATCTCGAAGCTAATGAGTTTACCATTGCACTTGTTCGATACAAACATGATCATTTTATATAGTTTGATTTGCAGTCTCTATAAAAAGAAAAAGACAGAAAATGTGATGCACAAAAAGCTGAAATACAAGAGATAAAAATAAAAATCTCACTTAAAAATACATGCAAAAACTGAAAATACAAAATAAATGTTCGCATTTCAACAAATCTAGCTTATTATAGCTTCAGATCAACATAATAAACCAAGATGTGCTTTAAAAAGACTAAATGACAGGTAATAAATTGTATAAAAAAATAATAATTTGAACCTTCTTCTATCAACCTTCTTCTATCATATAGCTGTATTGTTGATTATTAAGAAAATTCAAGAGCCCTCTAGTGGATATCTGCTAGTCTGCCTATAAAATCAACTTTATTTTGACAGGCTTTGTGTTTTTTAAAGCACAATCCCTGAACTAAATTAACTTGATAACTCCATAAACAGAAAAAGCCCATAATTAAAACAATATTGAGAGACAATGACATTTTCTATTGTTTGATAACTGTATACCTGTCTGATTCTGTTATATTTTCACCTCAGTATTGTTCAAGGACATGCACACTAACCAACAGTAAAAAGCCAGGTAATTACTCACAATACTCTAAATCTCTATGACTCGCGTACTACCTAGTGAGCTGTCAAACAGATATCATTTTTGGGCATCATTAGCATTGACAACAAGGAACGCGCCCAAGACGCCCAAACCTGCTGCACGGACTGTGACGCCTAGGTAGGGAGCTTACTAGGTTTGAGTCAAAATACTAACCATTATTCCAACTTAAACAGCATTCAGCCTATTTTTCGTGGAATCAAACACACAACATCTTCACTAAACTAAAGGAAAACACAATCGTAGTTTTTCCAAACCGATACTAACATAGTAACGTTAACTGTTATTTCAAAAATCACAACACAGCAAGTAACAAGTGAGTACAAATCTCATAAACGAACCTTACCCTCGGCATTTAGAGTAAAAGAAAGTCCCATATTGTGTGGAAGAGCGTCAGTTGCATCCCTTTAAAATACAAAGCCAGGGGTATGATCATATTCCACAGAAGACAGTTCACAGGAGAGCTGGTACCTTCACCCTCCACTCACTCAATCCAAATACTGCCGTTTGTTCGGCTCACATGAAGCCGGCCTGTAGCTCCGCCCCTTGTGGAAGATGATTAGTCGAGCTGTTGCCAAACCCCGCCCACGCACTTGTTCACGGGGAGGGCAAGAATGTATATAAACAGCGGTAAACAGACTCCTCAAAGCAGGTATTTTGGGTAACTATATATTTTTACAACAGGTCAATTAAATGAAATACTATGGTGTGTGGAGATTTAAGGCTAAAATATTCCTTGGACATCAGTTTAAAAACAGCTATAGTATGAAACTGGAGTAATAGTGGCCCCAACTGGAAAACTGGGGGAATATATTTATATATTATATTATATTATATTATATTATATTATATTATATTATATTATATTATATTATATTATATTGTATTATATTATATTATATTATATTTAACAAAATGACCTTAATAAAGGAAAGTTGGGATTTTGAAACAAACAAAGTTGCAGGTTTTTAATGGAAATGCCACTAAAATGTATTTATTAATTTAACAATTATTTTTGAAGTTTTCATTTTACATTGAAATGCAAAAATACTATATAAATAAATTCATAACCGGACATCATCTGAGCAGTATATTCACATTGCACTTTTCATGAGGAACTATGGAATGAAAGGTTATATTTAATAAATATTGTTATAATGTCGGTTTATAATAATAATAATAATAATAATAATAATAATAATTTATTATTATTATATTATTATTTTTATTTTTATTACTATTATTATTATACATGTTTCATACATTATCACACATATAATTAAATTAATTTGTTCGAATTTATAATTAGAATGACAATGATTTAAATACATTTATAATTCATATAATAATAATAATAACAATAATAAAAATGTCTGTTGTTGTTGGTAGTAGAGTTATCATTATTATAAGCATTATTGAGAATGTGTATTATTAGAATGAATTATTATTGCTATTAATATTTATCATTATTATTCATAATTTTAATACTACATAACATATAAATAATTACTATTTTATTAAAGCAATTATAATACACAAATAATATAACTATTGCTGTTGTTATTATTATTATTATTATTATTATTATTATTATTATTATTATTATTAAAATATTCCACTCATTATCACATCACAAAACCAAAAAATATTTATTATAAAAAAGGTAATAGAGAACTAATGTAATGTAATAAAAATTATTATTATTATAAAAAATATTCCACAGGTTGTTACATACTAAGAGTACATAGTTAAACACGACAAACCATGAAATAGTCATTATAAAAGGTAACAGAGATTTAATGTAATGTAATGTAATGTAATGTAATTGTGTATGAAATGTGCTATATAAATAAACTTGCCTTGCCTTGCCTAATGTAATGTAATAAAAATGATTTTTCACTCATCCGAATCTTGCTTGGTAATAAAATATAGGTGTTAATCGCATTTAAATTAATGTCAACCTGAAAAAAAGTCCAAAAATAATGCTTTAAACTGTTTAAAATAATATTAAATTTACTACTGTTATTATTTTAGACATGAATATAATAATAATAATAATAATAATAATAATAATAGTAATTATTATTATTATCATTATTATAGAAATATTCCACTCGTTATCACATACTAAGGGTACATTTAAATTAATGTCAACCTGGAAAAGGTTCAAAAATATTGCTTTAAACTGTTTAAAATAATAATACATTTACTATTGTTATTATCTTAGGCATTATTATTATTATTATTATTATTATTATTATTACTATTATTATAGAAATATTCGTTATCACATACTAAGGTTATACAGTTAAACATGACAAACCATGAAATAATAATTATTATTAAGGTAACAAAGATATAATGTAATATAATAAAAATGATATCACAATTTTGCTTAGTAATTAATTTAAATGCGATTAACGCTTTTATTTTATGTCAACCCGAATAAAGCACAATAACATTGCTTCAAAACGTTTAAAAAATAATGAAAGCTGATACACTACATTTCCCAGAATACCACAGCTTCCATGACGTATCAAACCTGAGACGGTATCGTTGCTAGGTGATGCGACGCTCGCTTCCGACGTTGGCATAAATCTCCGTTACGTTTAGCCTAAAAATAATCTATATTTTAATATCAACACGTATATAAATGCGTTTTCTTCTACTCCAACACGAAGGAACATGCCACCAACGCAAGAAACTCTCTTTTCGCTGGAACTGGTGATTGACTACGTTCGCTTCGGCGGTTCTCGTGGCACTGTTTTGGATCCTGCAGTGGGAATCCGCTTGTTGGATTTCCCCACATTACTAATCTACCATTCAGGACGAGAAGATCCATCAAAATCAGGCAATGCTGATCTCTGTGTGTCACCCGAGGCTTTATCTCATCCAGACGACGGAGACAACTTTAAATACACCTTCCATAAAGGGAAATCATGTCTGTTCAAGATCAATCTGGATTCATTACACACTCATCTCCTCAACACTCCTCTCTATGCAATGGTGCTCGATGTAAAAGACGAGATTCCCAGACTTATTGGCAGCTCTTTGATTTCCCTGGCCAAAGTGACGGAGAGGATTAAAGTGGATGTGAGAAAACATGGTATTAACACTCCTGCTGCTTATGGAGAGAGACTGAGCAGCCCAATCTGCAACCTGATGGGAAGCAGCATAGGTGTCATCTCTCTAGCATATAAAATAGTGAGTTTAGGAGCTCATTTGATTCCTCATATCCCTGATAGCAGAGTCTATGAGGTCGGCGTGACTTGTGGGAAAGAAGAGCATCAGCTAAAGTGTGAAAATGAAGAGGAGATCCCACCAAAAGTAGAGGAGAAGCACAGTGTTATCTCTCAAGAAATAAGCCTTGATGGGCAGCCTACTGATATAGTGATATCTGAAGCGAAGGAGTGTGGGGTTCCAGCTTATACTCAGACAGAGCGGGCTGAACAGTGTGTGTCGTGGGCTGAGGATGCACAGGAATACACCACTTTCTGCCCTCCACCACTGTTTTACTGCTCCAAGAACAGCCAGCAGGAGAGGAAAAGTAGGATTTTAATCTTATGAAGTGTTGTATTTGACGCATTAATTAAAGGTGTATTGTTTGTCAGAATGAATGAAAAAAAAGCATGCGGAATATAATCTACCATACATTTTTTTAAACAAGTAAAAGGCTTTAATATAGTTCTATTAATTAAAATCTTTTAAATCTTTTAAATTAATTAAATCTTAAAATTAAAAATCTGTAAAAATCTTTACATTTTTCAGGATGAACTGATAGATAGATAGATAGATAGATAGATAGATAGATAGATAGATAGATAGATAGATAGAAAGTTAGATAGATAGATAGATAGATAGATAGATAGATAGATAGATAGATAGATAGATAGATAGATAGATAGATAGATGATAGATAGATAGATAGAAAGTTAGACGGATGGATGGATGGATGGATGGATGGATGGATGGATGGATAGATAGATAGATAGATAGATAGATAGATAGATAGATAGATAGATAGATAGATAGATAGATAGATAGAAAGTTAGACGGATGGATGGTTGGATGGATGGATGGATGGATGGATAGATAGAATAACAGATAGATAGATAGATAGATAGATAGATAGATAGATAGATAGATAGATAGATAGATAGATAGATAGATAGATAATTTCTCATTCTTCATTGTAATTATTTCCATTAAAACTAAGCATTTAAATACATTTATACTAATGGTTAATGGTAAATATGGTGGAATATTAATTATTGATTTTGGTCAGCATTAATAGCAGTACTTTATTATTCTGACAGATTTTTTCATTTATTTACATTACAAGCTATCATCACATTTGAACTTTTAAGCAAAAAAACTTTTTCCCTCAGCAAAATTTTTATTTTTAGTTTATTAAATGTCTTACATTTTTTATGTTCTGAGAGCTGAGTAAATTATCTTTCCATTTATGTATGGTTTTTAAGACATTATTTGGCAAAGATATGACAATATAACTGAATGTCTGCCATCTAAATACTGAGAAAATCACTTCTCCTAGCCGTGCATATCACTTATAAAAAATAAAATTGGTACTTTTACAAATGAAAATGAATTAATTCTCTAAAGATTTTCACATTTAATATTTTGACTCATACAATGTAACTTTGGGATTTGCTACATGTTTACCTGTGCAACGTAGAGTAAGATGGTCTTGTGGTCCAGAATGATATATAAATATTAGAAACTGCACCTAATTTAAATTTTTGGTCAGTTTGGGTCTGTCCTTTCTTCAATATTTTACTTTTTGACATAATAAATACAAGTTTGATGCATCAAGCATGATACAAAACACACAAAAAAACACAAAAATTTAATTGCATCCCAAATAAAGTTTGTTTTGACAGTGTGTGTGTGTGTGTATGTGTGTGAGAGAGAGAGAGAGAGAGTGTATTAATTATCCATTTATGAATACTATTTATGAATAAATATTTATATATTTAAATATAAAACACACATATTTAAAAGTATATATTGTTCGTATTATATATCTATGTAACAAAATGGTTTTGGACAGTTTTGGTTTCTATAGCCCCTTTCACACATACAGACCTTTCCGGTAAATTGCCGGCAATTTTCCGGAAAGCTTGTATGTGTGAACAGGTCCTTTTTGAAAATACCGGTAAACTCGTTCTGGCTATTTTCCGGAAAGAGAAGTTGTAACATTACCGGCAATTTGCCGGAATGCTGCGCTGTGTGAATGCAGAAAAAAGATTGCCGTAATAAGCGCGTGCACGTCTAGAACGTGCTGACGTGAGACGTCTGCTTTAGCCAATCACAACAGTCAGACGCATTTACGTCCGCGCGGTTTGTGAGAATAAAAGCCTTGGAATATTTTTCCAGACACATTTAGCTGCTAGAAGTTAGTCAGATCACGTTTATATGTTCTTCTTAATGCCAACTGTGTAAATAATCATCGATGAGATGCTTATGATAAGCCGTTGTTTGTTTACCTTCAAGCTTTGCGTGTGCCTGTGAAACAGCCTGTGAGCGCCTGCACACGCACATATTATGAACATCTCGACATGCGAAAGTGATCCTGCGAAAGTTGTTCACAATATTGATCATCCACAGAGTTTGTGATGTAGTCAAATGTTTACAAATACAAGCGCAGCCGTTTAAAGCTCATTTGTGGTGAATGATGTCAGAATTTACCGCTATTTTGGAATGGATGTGTGAATGCTCTTTTCCGGAAAATTTCCGTAACGTCCTCGCCTGTGTGAACAGCGCTTTTTTGAATATACCAGTAAAGTCGTTCCGGAAATTTTCCAGATATTTACCGGTATCACTGTGTGAAAGGGGCTTATGTGTGGATCCCAGCACTAAATACAACACATGCAAAAGTTCCATTTCAAATAATAACATTGTTTTCCTATGTCAGGCGTCACTGGGTTACTTGCAGCAATGGAGAGTCTCAATATAGAGGATCCAGAAGATGTAAACGATGAGGAAGAATCATCTGACATGCATGAATTTCCAGAAAAGGACAGACTGAGTAAGTTACATTCAACTCCAAAGCCTCCGCATAAAGAGACTGACTCAGCTCCTGAACTCATAATTACAATATTTAATTAAGTTGTTAATGCATATTTTCAGAGCATCCATGGGGGATTTTTTTTTTGCAGACGTAGGCCTAATACATTTTAAAATAAGTTTTGCTATGGTAATGCAGTCCGTCCACACTACTGCAGAGTTTTCAAACCCCCAAAACGGAGTGTTTTGAAAATGCTGAAAAGGCTGTTTTGGTTTTAAAATGCTGCTGCTCCGTATCAGTGTCGATGGGGAAAACGGAGAGATCTGAAAACAGAAGCGTGGCTGCAGACATTCACGTCTCTTATTGGGGCTTTTCTCGAAATTAAGGTTTTCTCTTCCTTTCCCGATTCCTGAGGACACGTCGGGTAACTCTTCAAAGGGAACAGTGCACTTTATAATGTCATTCACATCACCCTGGCTACATTGTTTCACCATCTTTACAACAAAATGAAAACATGATACAAGTAGGGATGGGTATCGAAACTCTGTAGTTTATCGGTATCTGTGCTACATTGTAAAAGACCGAAGTATCGATAAGCTCTGAAGTTAACGGTCCTGCTATCGGATTAAACATTACTTACAGTAGTGTAATTTAACTGACCAACCTTTTCTAATTTGTGATATTTGATATTCGTCTGCACACTTGGCAATCTCACATGAGAAATGCTTGTGTTTCCGGCAAGCACGTCAAGTGTAAAAGCCTTCACAGTTCTCGGCTGTGTGCGCGCACTCATAAGCTACATTATCTCCCTAATTTGAGTTGACCTTGTTTACAGAAAGGTAAGGTAATTTTATGAGCTTACAGCTAGCTCTAGAGAAAAAAAAAAATTGTATTTATTTCTTAATATTTAAAAACAAATTTGAGTAAATTTTTACGTTAATATATTTTCAGTATCGCTTTTAAACTAATAGTCACTGCATTTTAGCAATAAGAAGCTACAATACAGGTTACTGAACTGAAGCTTGACTACAAAATTCAATCTCAAATCAAACCGAAATCGCAATATCTGCCAAAAAAAAAACATTTTAATAACTCCTAATTAGATATTTTCCCCAAATCGCACAGCCCTAGTGTAGACATGGCCTGAGTGCAACATACACAACTCAAAATCCAAATCAACATTATTCGCGATGCTAATCCACTGCATTTAGATGCATGTCACATTAAAAGAGAACAAATCTGTTCTAACTCTAACAATGTTTTTCTTTAATCCATCTGCAACCAATTCACCTTTTGGAAAAATAATTATATGAGATCACATATCTGTACATTAAACTAGTACAGCAGAATCCATTCATAATAGCCTACTTCACCTTGAAGAACAATACACTTTTGAGTCAACAAAGTATAAATGCTTTTAGGTATTTCTCCTATCCTAAGAGATGGAGATGTCATTTTGTTTGGCGGTATGAAAGAAGGGAACATCAGAGGATTCTCCCCTGTCTGTGTCCCCAATGTATTACTGAAACGACTGAAAAGAAAATAGCTTTATTAACCTTGACACTGCAAGGACTTGGCTGTGTAACCTGTCTAATCAAATGTGCAATTATCTGACCATGATACACACTGACTGTTCAGAAGACAGAGAATACACTGAAGTGTTCTGAGTGACACGACACAAATGTCTACTACAATGCTAACACTGATTTTCCAGCACTTCTGATGATTTATCAGTTTAGAAATTGAAAAATGACAGAATAAAATTGACTATGAAGCAGTACAGGCCGTTTCCTTTCTTACAAAAAGTACAATGATTTATTATTTTGACAAATACAATAAATGATTTCATGTTCATATACCAAGGTATTTGCATGAAATCTCGAAGCTAATGAGTTTACCATTGCACTTGTTCGATACAAACATGATCATTTTATATAGTTTGATTTGCAGTCTCTATAAAAAGAAAAAGACAGAAAATGTGATGCACAAAAAGCTGAAATACAAGAGATAAAAATAAAAATCTCACTTAAAAATACATGCAAAAACTGAAAATACAAAATAAATGTTCGCATTTCAACAAATCTAGCTTATTATAGCTTCAGATCAACATAATAAACCAAGATGTGCTTTAAAAAGACTAAATGACAGGTAATAAATTGTATAAAAAATAATAATTTGAACCTTCTTCTATCAACCTTCTTCTATCATATAGCTGTATTGTTGATTATTAAGAAAATTCAAGAGCCCTCTAGTGGATATCTGCTAGTCTGCCTATAAAATCAACTTTATTTTGACAGGCTTTGTGTTTTTTAAAGCACAATCCCTGAACTAAATTAACTTGATAACTCCATAAACAGAAAAAGCCCATAATTAAAACAATATTGAGAGACAATGACATTTTCTATTGTTTGATAACTGTATACCTGTCTGATTCTGTTATATTTTCACCTCAGTATTGTTCAAGGACATGCACACTAACCAACAGTAAAAAGCCAGGTAATTACTCACAATACTCTAAATCTCTATGACTCGCGTACTACCTAGTGAGCTGTCAAACAGATATCATTTTTGGGCATCATTAGCATTGACAACAAGGAACGCGCCCAAGACGCCCAAACCTGCTGCACGGACTGTGACGCCTAGGTAGGGAGCTTACTAGGTTTGAGTCAAAATACTAACCATTATTCCAACTTAAACAGCATTCAGCCTATTTTTCGTGGAATCAAACACACAACATCTTCACTAAACTAAAGGAAAACACAATCGTAGTTTTTCCAAACCGATACTAACATAGTAACGTTAACTGTTATTTCAAAAATCACAACACAGCAAGTAACAAGTGAGTACAAATCTCATAAACGAACCTTACCCTCGGCATTTAGAGTAAAAGAAAGTCCCATATTGTGTGGAAGAGCGTCAGTTGCATCCCTTTAAAATACAAAGCCAGGGGTATGATCATATTCCACAGAAGACAGTTCACAGGAGAGCTGGTACCTTCACCCTCCACTCACTCAATCCAAATACTGCCGTTTGTTCGGCTCACATGAAGCCGGCCTGTAGCTCCGCCCCTTGTGGAAGATGATTAGTCGAGCTGTTGCCAAACCCCGCCCACGCACTTGTTCACGGGGAGGGCAAGAATGTATATAAACAGCGGTAAACAGACTCCTCAAAGCAGGTATTTTGGGTAACTATATATTTTTACAACAGGTCAATTAAATGAAATACTATGGTGTGTGGAGATTTAAGGCTAAAATATTCCTTGGACATCAGTTTAAAAACAGCTATAGTATGAAACTGGAGTAATAGTGGCCCCAACTGGAAAACTGGGGGAATATATTTATATATTATATTATATTATATTATATTATATTATATTATATTATATTATATTATATTATATTATATTGTATTATATTATATTATATTATATTTAACAAAATGACCTTAATAAAGGAAAGTTGGGATTTTGAAACAAACAAAGTTGCAGGTTTTTAATGGAAATGCCACTAAAATGTATTTATTAATTTAACAATTATTTTTGAAGTTTTCATTTTACATTGAAATGCAAAAATACTATATAAATAAATTCATAACCGGACATCATCTGAGCAGTATATTCACATTGCACTTTTCATGAGGAACTATGGAATGAAAGGTTATATTTAATAAATATTGTTATAATGTCGGTTTATAATAATAATAATAATAATAATAATAATTTATTATTATTATATTATTATTTTTATTTTTATTACTATTATTATTATACATGTTTCATACATTATCACACATATAATTAAATTAATTTGTTCGAATTTATAATTAGAATGACAATGATTTAAATACATTTATAATTCATATAATAATAATAATAACAATAATAAAAATGTCTGTTGTTGTTGGTAGTAGAGTTATCATTATTATAAGCATTATTGAGAATGTGTATTATTAGAATGAATTATTATTGCTATTAATATTTATCATTATTATTCATAATTTTAATACTACATAACATATAAATAATTACTATTTTATTAAAGCAATTATAATACACAAATAATATAACTATTGCTGTTGTTATTATTATTATTATTATTATTATTATTATTATTATTATTATTATTAAAATATTCCACTCATTATCACATCACAAAACCAAAAAATATTTATTATAAAAAAGGTAATAGAGAACTAATGTAATGTAATAAAAATTATTATTATTATAAAAAATATTCCACAGGTTGTTACATACTAAGAGTACATAGTTAAACACGACAAACCATGAAATAGTCATTATAAAAGGTAACAGAGATTTAATGTAATGTAATGTAATGTAATGTAATTGTGTATGAAATGTGCTATATAAATAAACTTGCCTTGCCTTGCCTAATGTAATGTAATAAAAATGATTTTTCACTCATCCGAATCTTGCTTGGTAATAAAATATAGGTGTTAATCGCATTTAAATTAATGTCAACCTGAAAAAAAGTCCAAAAATAATGCTTTAAACTGTTTAAAATAATATTAAATTTACTACTGTTATTATTTTAGACATGAATATAATAATAATAATAATAATAATAATAATAATAGTAATTATTATTATTATCATTATTATAGAAATATTCCACTCGTTATCACATACTAAGGGTACATTTAAATTAATGTCAACCTGGAAAAGGTTCAAAAATATTGCTTTAAACTGTTTAAAATAATAATACATTTACTATTGTTATTATCTTAGGCATTATTATTATTATTATTATTATTATTATTATTACTATTATTATAGAAATATTCGTTATCACATACTAAGGTTATACAGTTAAACATGACAAACCATGAAATAATAATTATTATTAAGGTAACAAAGATATAATGTAATATAATAAAAATGATATCACAATTTTGCTTAGTAATTAATTTAAATGCGATTAACGCTTTTATTTTATGTCAACCCGAATAAAGCACAATAACATTGCTTCAAAACGTTTAAAAAATAATGAAAGCTGATACACTACATTTCCCAGAATACCACAGCTTCCATGACGTATCAAACCTGAGACGGTATCGTTGCTAGGTGATGCGACGCTCGCTTCCGACGTTGGCATAAATCTCCGTTACGTTTAGCCTAAAAATAATCTATATTTTAATATCAACACGTATATAAATGCGTTTTCTTCTACTCCAACACGAAGGAACATGCCACCAACGCAAGAAACTCTCTTTTCGCTGGAACTGGTGATTGACTACGTTCGCTTCGGCGGTTCTCGTGGCACTGTTTTGGATCCTGCAGTGGGAATCCGCTTGTTGGATTTCCCCACATTACTAATCTACCATTCAGGACGAGAAGATCCATCAAAATCAGGCAATGCTGATCTCTGTGTGTCACCCGAGGCTTTATCTCATCCAGACGACGGAGACAACTTTAAATACACCTTCCATAAAGGGAAATCATGTCTGTTCAAGATCAATCTGGATTCATTACACACTCATCTCCTCAACACTCCTCTCTATGCAATGGTGCTCGATGTAAAAGACGAGATTCCCAGACTTATTGGCAGCTCTTTGATTTCCCTGGCCAAAGTGACGGAGAGGATTAAAGTGGATGTGAGAAAACATGGTATTAACACTCCTGCTGCTTATGGAGAGAGACTGAGCAGCCCAATCTGCAACCTGATGGGAAGCAGCATAGGTGTCATCTCTCTAGCATATAAAATAGTGAGTTTAGGAGCTCATTTGATTCCTCATATCCCTGATAGCAGAGTCTATGAGGTCGGCGTGACTTGTGGGAAAGAAGAGCATCAGCTAAAGTGTGAAAATGAAGAGGAGATCCCACCAAAAGTAGAGGAGAAGCACAGTGTTATCTCTCAAGAAATAAGCCTTGATGGGCAGCCTACTGATATAGTGATATCTGAAGCGAAGGAGTGTGGGGTTCCAGCTTATACTCAGACAGAGCGGGCTGAACAGTGTGTGTCGTGGGCTGAGGATGCACAGGAATACACCACTTTCTGCCCTCCACCACTGTTTTACTGCTCCAAGAACAGCCAGCAGGAGAGGAAAAGTAGGATTTTAATCTTATGAAGTGTTGTATTTGACGCATTAATTAAAGGTGTATTGTTTGTCAGAATGAATGAAAAAAAAGCATGCGGAATATAATCTACCATACATTTTTTTAAACAAGTAAAAGGCTTTAATATAGTTCTATTAATTAAAATCTTTTAAATCTTTTAAATTAATTAAATCTTAAAATTAAAAATCTGTAAAAATCTTTACATTTTTCAGGATGAACTGATAGATAGATAGATAGATAGATAGATAGATAGATAGATAGATAGATAGATAGATAGATAGATAGATAGATAGAAAGTTAGATAGATAGATAGATAGATAGATAGATAGATAGATAGATAGATAGATAGATAGATAGATAGATAGATAGATGATAGATAGATAGATAGAAAGTTAGACGGATGGATGGATGGATGGATGGATGGATGGATGGATGGATGGATGGATAGATAGATAGATAGATAGATAGATAGATAGATAGATAGATAGATAGATAGATAGATAGATAGATAGATAGAAAGTTAGACGGATGGATGGTTGGATGGATGGATGGATGGATGGATAGATAGAATAACAGATAGATAGATAGATAGATAGATAGATAGATAGATAGATAGATAGATAGATAGATAGATAATTTCTCATTCTTCATTGTAATTATTTCCATTAAAACTAAGCATTTAAATACATTTATACTAATGGTTAATGGTAAATATGGTGGAATATTAATTATTGATTTTGGTCAGCATTAATAGCAGTACTTTATTATTCTGACAGATTTTTTCATTTATTTACATTACAAGCTATCATCACATTTGAACTTTTAAGCAAAAAAACTTTTTCCCTCAGCAAAATTTTTATTTTTAGTTTATTAAATGTCTTACATTTTTTATGTTCTGAGAGCTGAGTAAATTATCTTTCCATTTATGTATGGTTTTTAAGACATTATTTGGCAAAGATATGACAATATAACTGAATGTCTGCCATCTAAATACTGAGAAAATCACTTCTCCTAGCCGTGCATATCACTTATAAAAAATAAAATTGGTACTTTTACAAATGAAAATGAATTAATTCTCTAAAGATTTTCACATTTAATATTTTGACTCATACAATGTAACTTTGGGATTTGCTACATGTTTACCTGTGCAACGTAGAGTAAGATGGTCTTGTGGTCCAGAATGATATATAAATATTAGAAACTGCACCTAATTTAAATTTTTGGTCAGTTTGGGTCTGTCCTTTCTTCAATATTTTACTTTTTGACATAATAAATACAAGTTTGATGCATCAAGCATGATACAAAACACACAAAAAAACACAAAAATTTAATTGCATCCCAAATAAAGTTTGTTTTGACAGTGTGTGTGTGTGTGTATGTGTGTGAGAGAGAGAGAGAGAGAGTGTATTAATTATCCATTTATGAATACTATTTATGAATAAATATTTATATATTTAAATATAAAACACACATATTTAAAAGTATATATTGTTCGTATTATATATCTATGTAACAAAATGGTTTTGGACAGTTTTGGTTTCTATAGCCCCTTTCACACATACAGACCTTTCCGGTAAATTGCCGGCAATTTTCCGGAAAGCTTGTATGTGTGAACAGGTCCTTTTTGAAAATACCGGTAAACTCGTTCTGGCTATTTTCCGGAAAGAGAAGTTGTAACATTACCGGCAATTTGCCGGAATGCTGCGCTGTGTGAATGCAGAAAAAAGATTGCCGTAATAAGCGCGTGCACGTCTAGAACGTGCTGACGTGAGACGTCTGCTTTAGCCAATCACAACAGTCAGACGCATTTACGTCCGCGCGGTTTGTGAGAATAAAAGCCTTGGAATATTTTTCCAGACACATTTAGCTGCTAGAAGTTAGTCAGATCACGTTTATATGTTCTTCTTAATGCCAACTGTGTAAATAATCATCGATGAGATGCTTATGATAAGCCGTTGTTTGTTTACCTTCAAGCTTTGCGTGTGCCTGTGAAACAGCCTGTGAGCGCCTGCACACGCACATATTATGAACATCTCGACATGCGAAAGTGATCCTGCGAAAGTTGTTCACAATATTGATCATCCACAGAGTTTGTGATGTAGTCAAATGTTTACAAATACAAGCGCAGCCGTTTAAAGCTCATTTGTGGTGAATGATGTCAGAATTTACCGCTATTTTGGAATGGATGTGTGAATGCTCTTTTCCGGAAAATTTCCGTAACGTCCTCGCCTGTGTGAACAGCGCTTTTTTGAATATACCAGTAAAGTCGTTCCGGAAATTTTCCAGATATTTACCGGTATCACTGTGTGAAAGGGGCTTATGTGTGGATCCCAGCACTAAATACAACACATGCAAAAGTTCCATTTCAAATAATAACATTGTTTTCCTATGTCAGGCGTCACTGGGTTACTTGCAGCAATGGAGAGTCTCAATATAGAGGATCCAGAAGATGTAAACGATGAGGAAGAATCATCTGACATGCATGAATTTCCAGAAAAGGACAGACTGAGTAAGTTACATTCAACTCCAAAGCCTCCGCATAAAGAGACTGACTCAGCTCCGCTCCTGGACGTCATTAGACAGTTACCACTCCTGAACGCTTTACTAGTGGAACTATCACAGCTTAACATCCAGACACCACATCAGCAGCCGTTACCAATCCATCCCCACATGGCATGGTTATACACACCAGAACCAAAACAAAAATTAGAGAATCAGAAAACCAGTCCTAAACAAAGACCTGGCCGAAGCAGGATAAAAGGAAGCATCGTCAAATCTGTAAAGAAAAATGAAGAAAAGTCACCCAAGAGGAAGCTTAAATATGGATTAACAAACACTTTTCGTCTCAGGCTCAAGATGGTCAAATCAAGTCCCACCAAACAGCACGAATGCATTGAATATCAAGAGGTTAAACAAGAGCGGACGAACAAAACGAAGATATCAGATCATAAACGTGTTCGGAAGGCAGTCAGCAGAGGCGTTCGATTAGATGAAGATGTGCAGACAGCAATGAGCACTTTTAAAATAAAGCCAAAATCGGAAATACGCACGAGTTTAAAAGAAAGTCAAGATTCATCGATTGAGAGGAACCAAAAAGTTCGTATCCCAAGTCAGAATTCGACCTCATCAACCATAAACAATCCAGGTTTCACAAGTTTCAAAGACGACAGTAGACCGAGCAGTTATAATCATCCGAATAGCATCTCCTTCGAGTATCAAGACGACTTCACAAGCGTAAACACAACTGGCGGATACACACCTGACATTTTCAGCAGTCCAGAACCAGAGAAAGGCGGACAGAAAACACACAGCGGCTCCAGCACTTCCAGTAAAGCTCTTCCAGTTCCTGCCAGAGCTGAAAAATCTCCTCAACGTTCCCTCAAAAGCACACACATCATCCGGCCGCGTCTTCAGACTTCAGCTCTGAGCGTGTCCTCAGATGAGGTGTCCGCTGGCAGGCCCCGGTCACAGATGAGTGGGCCAAACACTCCCTCGGTCTGCAGGACGTTTGGAAGATCTGAAAGCTTCGACTCTACTGAACAGGACATGAGATTTGGGAAAGTGCCAGAGGATGTAGCTGCCAATAAAGCACTGCTGAAGTCTGTTTTGTCATCCGAGAAACTGGAGGATGAGGAGGAACTGGATGAATTGGGATCTCTGGGACTGGATGGGAATTGCTATCACGTTTCAGAATTGGTCGTCAACAAACTTCCAGGATATACACTATGAGAATCTAATTTAAAGGGACAGTTCACTCTCAGATCTTTTGAGTTTCTTTTTTTCTGTTGAACACAAAAAGAAGATATTTTGAAGAATGTTCCCGACTTCCATTATATGAGGCAAAACAAATGGGAATCAATGGGTTTTTGGGAGTTTTGGGTGCACTGTACCTTAAAGCCAGAGGACTTAGGTGTTAATAAAGCAGTGCTAAAGTCTATTTTGTTTTTAGAGAAACAGGAGGATGAAGAGGAGCGGTATAAATTGGGATCTCTGGGATTGGATGGGAATTGCTATTACATTTCAGAATTGGTCGTCAGCAAGCTTTCAGGATATACACTGACTGGATTGTGTTGATCTGATTTAAAGGGACAGTTCACTCTAAAATGGAAATTTGTTCACTATGTAGTCACAAATGTTGAACACAAAAGTAGATATTTTGTAGAATGTTCTCGACTTTCATTATAGTCGGAAAAACAGATGGAAATAAATGGCTGTCCAATGTGCTTTTGTGTTCAATTGAAGAAAGAAACTCAAGCAGTTTTGGAACAAGTGACAGAGTTTTCAGTTTTGGGTGCACTGTCCCTTTAAGCTAAAGGACTTAGCCGTTAATAAAGCAGTGCTGAAGTCTGTTTTGTTGTCGGAGAAACAGGAGGATGAAGAGGAGCGGGGATAACTTGGGATCTCTTGAGATGGGAATTCCTATCACATTTCAGAATTGGTGGTCAACAAACTTCCAGGAGACACTGTGATGATTTAATTTAAAGGGACAGTTTACCCAAAAAGTGGAAGTTAGTTCACTATTTAGTAACCCTTAAATCTTTTAGGAGTTTCTTTTTTTCTGTTGAACACAAAAGAAGATATTTTGAAGAATGATCTTAACTTTCGTTATAGTAGGACGAACAAAATGGAAATGAATGGGTTTCCAGATTTCTTCAGACTATCTGCTTTTGTGTTCAGCAGAAGAAAGAAACTCAGCCAGGTTTGGAACAAGTGACAGGGTTTCAGTTTTGGGTGCACTGTCCCTTTAAGCCAGAGGACTTAGAGCCTCTTATAAAGCAGTGATGAAATCTGTTTTGGTGTCAGAGAAACAGGAGGACGAAGAGGAACGGGATACATTGGGACTAGATGAGCATTGCTATCACATTTCAGAATTGGTGGTCAATAAACTTCCAGGATATACAATCTGATTTAAAGGCACAGTTCACCCAAAAAGTGGAGGTTTGTTCACTATTAAATCACTCTCAGATCTTTTAAGAGTTTCTTTTTTTTTCTGTTGAACACAAAAGAAGATATTTTAAAGAATGTTGACTTGCATTATATTAGGAAAAACAAATGGAAATCAATGGGTATCTGTTTTCAGCATTCTTCAGGATATCTTATTTTGTGTTCAACCAAAGACTATAGAATACATTAAAGGGACTTTGGCTTAACTGAAGAAAGTGTTTTGTAACATGACGACCGACTTTCCAGTTTTGAGTGAGTGCACTGTTCCTTTAAGACTGCACCTGAAAATCTGTTTTTATCAATAGTATCTGGATGCAGCCTTTATGATGCAAGCTGAGATTGCATCGCTCAGAAATGCAATCTCAGACACAATGCACTCAATGGAGCTAATGATGTCACCATGAGGGGTAGGGTTAGGGGTGAGGTTAGGTAAGCGCATTAAAAAGCATTGGATGCAGCTCTGATTGCAACAGACCCCTCTCATTTTTTTTATTGTTCAATTTGAATACGTTTTTCACAGTTTTACATTGTTTCATATAATGCATTTATTGGTTCCCAGATAATTGTGTTGTTTCTTTGTACAAATACATATTTTCTGGGTCAACAGATATTTTTTATATTTTTTGGTATTTGTGGCAAATCCACAATTTTATTAAAGCAATAAACACAGCTGTGTCTAAACTTAAATCCACATGTGTGCAAAGCAGTATTACATTCAGTATTTATTAAAAAGGGAAAGTTAATTATATTGAGCTAATATTTGCTTATAAAATGTATTTTAAATTAGATGTCTTATACTTAGTATACAAAACCAATGCTTTAATCTTTAGATATAATGGTAATGTTGTATAATATACATTTTACACATATTTATAGATAAAGAGAAAATGTGAAAAGCTTATTTATAAGAAATAAAATAGTATAGTGGCTACAATTCAAATGGTCATTTTGTAATGACAACAGGAGGAAAATAATATTTGATTTATATCATTTACGCTAATTTATAGATTGTTATTCTCACTGCTGATTTCAAGTGTACAAAGCTTGATTGTTTTCTGTAGTATTATTTTAAGAAAAAAAAGTATGCAAATAATTATATAAACTGAATTATTACGTGACGTGTTACTGTATAAATGCATAAATAAAACATGCAGTTTAGCGATCAAATAAAAGCTGATTATTTATTTTGCTCGGGTGGAAGGGGTATATTCTCAGTTAACTTAACTCTACTGAATTATCTGATGACTGGTATTTCACAAATTATATATTCATTAAAGGCGGCAACACCAAAGCTCCAAAAAGGGAAATTTATTCAATTAAAAAGCCTGAAACAAAGCGTGTAACAATTCGAGCCACACGGCTCTTCATCAGACCATGTGGCTCGAAACGTTACACGCTATGTGTCAGCCTTTAATAAGAAAATAATTTAATAAATTTGTATTTTTGGAGCTTTGTGTTGCTGCCTTTATTGGATATATAATTTACACCTATTGCGTTTTTTGGCTCAGCACCCAGTTACGAGGGATGTGCGTGCAATTTTTTTTTTTTTTGACATATTAGAAGTAGATATATTAAATATTATATACAATCTTTTTGACATATTAGATATTAGATATTAGTTTTCTTTCATAAAAATAGCAGATGATTTAATGTCCTTGGGTGGGAGAAATACAATCTTGCTCAAATAATGTGTGCTTTCCCTTATTTGTAAGTTATGAATTGCACCAAAGTCTCTTTCAAGGTATATATATATATATATATATATATATATATATATATATATATATATTTTTTTTTTTTTTTTTTTTTTTTTTCATAACAAGAACGATAGCATACAAAAAATGAGGAATACAATGTTTACATTTTTTTTACATCAAAGGAGCAAATCAGTAGTAATTTTTGTAATTAAATAAAAAATACAATTACGGGATATAGAAATTACAAAAAAAAGTATAAGAAAAGGATTCCAAAATTGCATACATTCTTATAGCTTTTTTATTTTTAATATAATGCTTAAAATCTATTTTAAACAAATAAATATTTTTGTTTATGTATATGGTACTTCCCATATATTATCATTAAATTAATAAACAAATTATGCTCCAAAGTTTTGTTATTATTATTGTAAATCAAAAAAAAATTCTTTACAAGAAAACTGAATTTTTAATTTTGTAACTTTAAATATAGGATATTCAACATCAAACCAAAACATTTATGTGTATGTTCATTCAAACAATATATATGTTTAATCGATTCCTCTAATTCACAAAAAGTACACGTAGATTCCATGTCTTTAACAATGTTTAACCACTCCTTTCACTGGATAAATTAAATTCAAGGTTTATTTATAGCATTTGGTTGCGTCCCTCTACGCCTGCGTCATATTCCTGCTCCCGGAAGTGGAGCTGTGCAGCATGATGTTTACATGCGCGATCCTGACCTAAACGAAAGCAGCAGGATAAATCTGTTCACGATGAAGCACGTGTTTCTGACTGGAGTTCCCGGTAAAAATGAATCCTGAATTTACGAAGCAATCCCAAATCTCCTGCATTTTATCTACGCCGAGCTTTGAATCTAGCTATGTGGCGGTTGCCATGGAAATGTGTTTAAACGCGAATATCTAGAGATGACATGCATGATTCGTTTAACATGTTTTTGTATTACTATTATAATAATATATAATAATAATAAGCTTATTTATGTAACACTTATATAAGGGATATAATAATGAACAATAAAACAAACAAGCGTAGCCCCCTTGTTAGCTAAGTACTTTGATATGCAAATTAAGCGCAGCAGTCCTGACCACTGACCCAAGCAACCAGTGTTATACTAGATTATCACAGCATTTTCCATCTTGCGTACGAACAGGATTATAAACAGGCTTTCGTCTATTATCATCTAGTAAATATTTAAGGGAATCTTGTGTCCTTGGTGTAACAATTAAAGTAACTGATATATTTCTTAATGGCTATATGCACAGCTAGTGTTTTTCAGCCAATGATGAACTTCCGGTGAAGCTTAATGTGACTGTTTTCAATAACATAAGGTTCCTTTTACAGCATCAATGTTGTGATGAAATTATAATATATTCAGTTTAATAGACTTAAGCATTTATTTTGTTGTTCAAGTGTTAAATGAGATGAAAGACCGCTAGCGCAGTCAGGATTAGCAGAGAAGCGCAGAAACTCCATTGAAAATACTGGGGTAAAATAAACTCATATTTTTAATGACGGTTCTGCGCTTGCCTACTGATCTTGACTGTGCTAGCGGTTACACGGTCTTTCATTTCGATTTAAGGTTGAACAACATTGGGGCCTGTTTTACATACTGCAGGTGTGGGTAAGACCACTCTGGTGAAGAAGGTGTGTGATGCCCTGTCGGGTCTGTCAGTCAGTGGTTTCTACACTGAGGAGGTGCGCGAGCACGGCAGGAGAGTGGGGTTTGATGTGGTGACGGTCAGCGGAGATCGAGGACGTCTGTCCAGGGTCAGGTAAAATAAAAAATGTGAAAATTAATACGTTTCTCTTTTTATACATGACTTGTTTTGTCTCTCAGGGCGTACTTACACTGTGTACAGTTGACTTGAACCGGTCCAAAGCACGCTTGTCCCCCCCTCCCATCTCCCCCGACGGCCCACACTCACATTATATTCAGGCCTGGGCACGCTTACATCATCGATGATGCGTTATTCAGTAAGCACTCTCGCTCAGCACAGCGGAGATTTCTTTAGCTATGCCGGTTTAGTCGTTTGGGATGCGGTGACACACACACTCAAACATTTTGGCTAACAGATCAGCCACTTTTGACCCTCATAAACAATTATAAAGTCCTCGTGCTGCAGGAATTATGAGGTTTGCTGAAGGTGCAGCTGTTGTGCAGTGAGGGGTTTAATAAACTACGACAGTTTGCGTTCATTAAACAGTAAGAATGATTATTTAATCCGTATGAAACAGTCCCTTAAAAGTCACGTCTCGTCTTTAGTTTCGGGCTCAGGCGCACTGTGCACTCAGTGAACCGCGCTCTGGCACACCTTCGTCCATCCAGGCCAGGGCCGGCCAACTGAACCACGCCTGAGCCCGATTCAGAGCACTCACACTTCTCAAACAATCCGGTAAATGGGCCTGGGCACAATTTATGATAGCATAGTGCAAGTATGCCCGCAGTCAGAGAAAAAAGTATCTAATAACTAATCACC
Organism: Danio rerio; assembly: GCF_052040795.2. Taxonomy (NCBI): domain Eukaryota; kingdom Metazoa; phylum Chordata; class Actinopteri; order Cypriniformes; family Danionidae; genus Danio; species Danio rerio. Next base: position 51,516,916 of record NC_141033.1, on the reverse strand, counting down.
TTATTGTATTTAAATTACATTTTTAATTACAATGTTTGAAAAGTAACTCAGTTACTGAAGTTGTTTAATTACCGGACTAAATGTAAAAATATATATATATTCTTTTTTTAAAAATCAACGTTTAAATGCACCACATATTAGACTTAATGCCTCATGGACAATAGAATCTGAGATTGTCTTAAATCTGAACCAAACATGACATTTTAGCTTTATTATAAAATGTAACACTTTAAAAACTATAAACAAACATCAAAACACAAGACATTTCATAGCAATGACAAATATTTAGGGGTTCATATGATCATGGAAAACCTGGAAAAGTCATGGAATTTTGACATGGCACTTTCCAGGCCTGGAAAAGTTTTGGAAAAACAGAAAAACCCACAAAGTTTTGGAAAACAGATTTCTATACTCGAATATAGGTTAGTTGTCTTTACTATTTTCTGTCCTTGGCCAATCACATACTCTCACATTATTAGTGCGATGTAAGTGTAACCCTACCAGTCCTAAACCACCCGACCCGCTCCAAGCTGAGTTTGAACTAGAGTCCTTCTTCATGGGAGGCTAAAGACCATGGCTGTAGCTAGAGCACCTTTAGAGATCAGAGGAGTGCGTTTACTTACTAGCTGCCCCCCGTTACATAAGCATTATCTAAAATAAATTTTACATAGATATAAATACAAGCTGAACCTAAATAGAATAGATTGCTGCGTGTTTTATGATATGCTGTAATAAAATTTAACATGTATTGTTTTTTATCATGCATATGTAGACATTGCATGAAACATTTATTTCAATTCAATTCAGCTTTATTTGTGTAGCGCTTTTACAATGTAGATTGTGTCAAAGCAGCTTCACATAAATGGTCATAGTAACTGGATCAGGGTAGTTCAGTTTTTAGTGTTTAAGTTCAGTTCAGTTTAGCTCAGTTCAGTGTGGTTTAAAATCATTACTGAGAGTTCAAACACTGAAGAGCAAATTTATCGATGTGTAGCTTTTCAGATCCTGAACCATGCAAGCCAGTGGCGACAGCGGAGAGGGAAAAAAAACTTCACCAATAGGAGAGTGAAGAAAAAAAACCTTGAAAGAACCAGACTCAGTTCGGCACGACCGTTTTAATTTCTCCGCTGGCCAAAAGTCTTGTGCAGAGCTGCAGTCTCAGCGGTGGAGGCTGGAAGCTGGCCTGAAAGTCATGAAAATTTACTTGAAAGTCTTAGAAGTCATGGAATTTTAGTAGTAAAAATGTGAACCCTCATGTTTCATTGCATGCTTCGCAAGGATGTTAAATCTACTTAATTACTCTGCTTCTCTTAATTGATTGATCCAGAACTGTTGAATTTGTTTTTGAATTTACATTACATTATCTGAAAATGAAAAGTAACGCCTTCACTTTTTCTGCACAAAAGTAATCTAATTACAGTAACTAGTTACAAATACGCCCAACACTGCTCTCAGTGGATGCTTATGAAGGACATCATCACTAATGTCGTTGTCAAAATAAATACCTGACAATGTTGTCATATATTTTTAATTTACCTTGTCCATCCCTAACACACACACACCCTCTCTTTCTCTCTCTGTGTGTGTTTGACCTCAGCTCTGGATCTGCCGCTGGTGGACGTGAATACAGAGTTGGCCAGTATGTGGTGGATCTCCAGTCCTTTGAGAGTCTCGCCCTTCCTCTTTTCAGAAACGTATGTACTGTCTAAGGGTGGATAATATAAACAGCTTAAATAAAACGGAGCATGATATAATTGAGCAATTTTTGAGAAAAAAAATATAGTTTTAGTTTCACAAATTTATAAAAAACAAAACAAAATATAGAGTGCTCAACATAAATGAGCACACCGTTTTTTGAACATGAATATATATATATATATATATATATATATATATATATATATATATATATATATATATATATTTTTTTTTTTTTTTTTTTTTTAGATTTATTTTTGGCCTTTTTGCCTTTATTATTGTAAATACTATCATGCTTTTTTCTGTTATATTTTAAAAAACTTTTACACTTTTTTTGTACTTTTGGTACATTTTTTATTTCAGTTTTGTAAATATTGTATTTTTATAAATTATTTTTATAGTCAACTATAATGACTAAATAAAAAATAAATCAACTTTTCCAATAATGAAGACAAGCTAAACATCAAACCTCATGCTCAGACTTGAGTTTCTGGATCTTCTGTCTCTGGATCAGATGCAGGAGGGAAGTGGAAAGCAGCTGTTTGTGATGGACGAGGTAGGGAAGATGGAGATGTTCAGCCAGCCGTTTATCCGAGCCGTGAGACAGATTCTGGAGAAATCCTCCTGCTCAGTCCTCGGCACAATCCCTGTTCCTAAAGGAAAACCACTGGCGCTGGTGGAGGAGCTGCGCAGCAGAGCAGACGTCAAGATATTCACAGTAAAAACAGCATTTACATTACTGAAACCTTCCACACAGACACAGCTCACAATAAATAGTTAGTTAGTTAGTTCACCCAAAAAAAGGAAAATTCTGTTAATACATGTTGTTTCATTCCTCTGAAGTCCCCATTCTGAACTCATATTAAGAAATTTTAGATGTAATCCTGGAGCTGTCATATCCTCCATAGACAGCAAGGGTCCCAAGATGCTGACACTCCAGAAAAAAACTAGAACATTTAAGAGTTCACACTTAGCTGTTAATTAATATAGCGTAATTGGCATGCTGTCCCGGGAGAGAGCTCCAAGCTCGTAATATCCTCAAGCCCGGGGCTCCCCCTGTTAGAAGGGCGAGAGGGGAGTTTGAGCTCAGGTAGGTCTCGAGAAATCCCCTGCTTGTCGCTGTGTAAGTGTAAACTAGGGTTGTCTTGGGTGATAATTTGGTTTAGTCGATTGGCTATGGTGAATGTTTTTGGATGGTGGGAGGAAACTGGGGAACCCAAGGGTAACCTACGCGAACACGGGGAGAACATGGAAACTCTGCACAGAAACACCAACCGGCCCGATAGGAGGTTGGACCAGTGGTGTTCTTACTGTGAGTGCTAACCACTTTGTCACCGTGTTGCCCTATCTGGAAAAAAAGGGGTGGGAAGTAGGGGTGGAAGGGGGGAAAGCTTCAGGACGAAGATAACTGGAGTGAAAAACTCTGGTTATTTATAATGCTTCCGGAATCATCTAACAAGGCAGATTACGGAGCTAATGAGGTGCCAGCCGTGTTGATCATAAGCACATGCTTCTCCCGAAATTAGTTTATAAATAAACCACATTCTACGTTCCTACTCTCACCTATGGTCATGAGCTTTTGATCGTGACTGAAAGGAAAAGATCTCGGATACAAGCGGTTGAAATGAGTTTCCTTTAGAGGGGCGGCAAGGGGCACTCTTATGGATAGGGTGAGGAGCTCTGTCACCTGGGAAGAGCTCGGAGTAGAGCCGCTGCCCCTCTACTTCGTGAGAAGTCAGCTGAGGTGGCTCAGGCATCTGTTTCAGATGCCTCCTGGATGCCTACCTAGGGACCTGGCCCCAGAAAGGCGGCTTAAAATGAATGAATGGATGAATAAACCACACTTGTTAATTTCAACTGACTTAAGTGTACTCACACTGTAAAAAATATCTGTATATTGACAGTTTCACATCTGTTTTTTTCTCACTTTTGCTTTTGAATTGAATTATAGGACTTTGACCTGATGAGGAAAAAGTGACTTTTATTGACATTTGTAGTAGTTTAAAGTGATACATGTCTGGCTTGCCAAATATTGTCTGATATATTGTCAGAAATGCCAAAACTAGGGCCCGCGGGCCAAAGTTGGCTTTTTGTAATAATAATAATAATAACTTTTATTTACAGGCGCCTTTCAAAGCACTCAAGGACACCTAACAGCAGATCACAAGCACAACATATAAAAATACAAGCAGGAAAAAAAAAACAATCAACTTAATATTAAACCAGCAAATCATTTAAAGCTATCCTAAACAAAAACATTTTTCCGAGATTAAAAATTGGAAATCGAGTCCATCTGGCGAATGTGCAAAGGCAGGGAATTCCTTCTTTGTATCCTTTAATTTGGCCCACCAGAAGGAAAATTTATGGGTAGGGTTGAGCAATGCCTCATTCCTATATTAATGTAACCTTTTGTTTGTTTGTTTTTTGTTTATTTATTTGTTTGTTTGTTTGTTTGTTTGTTTGTTTGTTGAGCTACAAAAAAGCAAACTGAAATGTTTTAAATAAATGTTGTACATGAATCAGATTTAAAAAAAAATGTACAACAATACTGTCACTTAACGAATAGGGCACAAAGCAGAAGACATCAGCGTGCAAATCAAGGCAAAGGCAGGTTCAGCATGACTAGTGTATTCGGCTTTGAATTCCTTTGTTTTTGACTTTTTAAATTGTTTTTCTAAATGGTTTTATTGTAATAAAGTTTAAATAATATACATAAAAAATTTTGAATGCAGGGCGACGCAGTGGCGCAGTAGGTAGTGCTGTCACCCCACAGCAAGAAGGTCGCTGGTTTGATCCTCGGTTCAGTTGGTGTTTCTGTGTGGAGTTTGCATGTTCTCCCTGCGTTCGCGTGGGTTTCCTCCGGGTGCTCCGGTTTCCCCCACAGATCAAAGACATGCAGTACAGGTGATTTGGGTAGGCTGAATTGTCCGTATGTATGAGTGTGTGTGTGAGAATATGTGTGTATGGATATTTCCCAGAGATGGGTTGCGGCTGAAAGACCATGCACTGCATAAAAATGTGCTAAATAAATGAACGGTTCATTCAGCTGTGGCTTCGCCGGGTTAATAAAGGGACTAAGCCGACAAGAAAATGAATGAATAAATGAATTTAGAATGCATTCGTAAATACTGATGAAGTGTTTTTTCTATTTATAAATATTATGAAGTAAATTAGGAAATTACCCATGCCAACTTTAATGTAATACAGTTTGCTATATTTACTTTGGGCCAACAGCTCTCAATCAAGCATCAAACTCGGATTTAGGCCCTTCATAAAAAAAAAAAAGTTTGGCCACCCCTGATATATATATATATATATATATATATATATATATATATATATATATATATATATATATAGATAGATAGATAGATAGATAGATAGATAGATAGATAGATAGATAGATAGATAGATAGATAGATAGATAGATAGATAGATATTCCAAATTTAAAAATAATGCATTTGAATTGTAAATAAGATTATATATTTGAAATACACAGTTTGATAGAGACTAGTACTCTTTTATGCAACACAATGGAAATGGTTTATGCCAGTCATTGACACCACTTTGGGGATCTGAAAATGTCAACTTTTCCAAATGTTTTTGAGGTCAAACAGAGGGGTAAACATTATGTCAATGCATTAGTCAGAACTTAAACTGTGTGCGTTTAATGTTAAGCCAACAATCAGCCCTCATCCTTGGTAAAATTCCAGCTAAGTTGGTGTGTTTTTCCTCCCACAGGTTACAAAGGAAAACAGAGACGTGATTTTTGACGACATTGTGTCTGCAGTACGAGAGTGCCTGAAGTAAATGAGGAGCAGCATCATATATGCTAAAATATAAACCTCTTTTTTATAACTAGAGAATCATTTACCATCAATACTGTAATGATGCAATTTTATTAGATAATGTATAAAGTAATGCTATTACACTGACCACAACATTTATTAATGCTAAAACTCACTTTCAGCATTAAAACAGCTTTACATTAAGTGCTCAAGAAGATCAATAATAAAATTAGTAGTGTTTGTGCACAGTACTGCTTGTGTTATAAAATAGAGTGCATGTCAAATTTGTTAAATACAAAGAACATAACATTATACATGCTTTAATCAGAAGCTGAGAACTGTGTGCATTTGATGTTAAACGAACAAATCAGCCCTCATCTTTGCTTTTTTTGGTCAAATTCCAGCTAAGATTGTGTTTTTCCTCCCACAGGTGACGTGATTGAGAGTGCCTGAAGTAAACGAGAACCGACATACATGCTAATAACTGATCAGTTATGCTTCCAGAGTCATTCTCAGGTGTTGTTTTTGACTACAGCTCAGTGTATAATGTATGCGTTTCAGCAACACGTCTGCTAATGGACGCACCTCTGCATTATTGATCGCGATGGAGTGAGGAACGATGCAGATATAAAGCTTTTCCACATTTTCCTCTGGACAGAAAGGCCATTGAAGTGCTGATCTTTCCTCATTTTGTGACCTGAGCTTCCTGTATACACACTTAAAACAAGATAATAACACGTTTCATTTATTGACAGCTAAAATTTGGAAATGCATGCCTGAATATGATAAAATAAGTGTACTTTTGCTCCAACACATTATGTTTGCTGCTCGTGCAAACTACTTATTTAAATTGAGCTGAAACACAATTCTTGTGTTTTTTTTTTTGTGTGTGTGTGGGGGGGGGGGGATAACTTAATTGTTTTATGTTTAATCTACTTACATTTGTAAACTCAATTAAACTTAATTGATTTGTTTAGGGATAGCATGAAGATCTTTAAAAAATGCTTGGTTCCACACAATCTTGTCTCAACGCAAATTGATTAAAGCTACCTTAGGGGTTTTTGCAATTTTAAGTTGATTGACCGTCAAACAATTAAGTTGTTCCTAAAAAAAAATTCAAGAATTGTGTTGTTTCAGCACATTTTAAATAACTGTTTTGCTGCTTTTTCAAACTACTTTATTGAGTCTGGGATAAAGGAGAAATGACACATTTAAGGTGCTTTTTGTTGACAAAATACAATGATATGATGAGATGAATACTTATATTTGTTTTGTTGACTGAAAACTTTTTATGTTGGTAGATGCAAAGTGAAAGAATAAAAGTTTATGTTTGAAGGTGCGATGTTTAATAGCATCTACTATATAGTGTCATGTGCAAGTGTGCAGAAAGCCTGCGTTTGAGTGAAGGTCTCGGCCGTTAGATCGCCCCCTAGGGGCTGGCTGCAGTACAAGTCATAAAGCCCGCCTCCTCCGTGTTAATGAAGGAGACTTGAGCCCAAATAAAAAAAAATTATTACACTTGCAATAAAATGTCCTGAAAGATGGTTCTGGTCGATTAAGGCACTGGTTATTGTGCTGAAATAGGTGCAGATCTTCATTTTTGTAAACAGTTTGTTTTTAGCAGTAATTTAATGCTGGGCGTGTCATCGTGATTGACAGCTGTGATTGACAGTTTCTCAAAGCAGCGCGTCTGAGCTTCGGCAGGAGACTGAAGTGTTATTATTCGATTTCTGTGTTATTTTACCATGACAAAACGAGTTCAGCAGTAAACTATAGTTTCTGACATACATGATCCTGGTGGAACATTGTTTATTCGCTAAGGTCAGGGCTTTTTTCGGGCTTTATTAGTTTGCTGATACACGCCTAACCACCCAGATAGCAAAATACACTCGGGCCAGTTCCGGCTAGATTCTCGCCTGCCGGAGACTTGCCCCTCAGACTGAATACCTCTGCTGGACCTACTCCGGATGCCTGGACTCACTGCCCGATTCCAGCCCGAGTCAATCGAGCCAGATGAGATGCGGCGGCCGAGCGAGCCGGCGCTGCCGCTTGCGAGCCGGAATCAGCCCGCGACGCCGCGAGTATGTTATGCGCTGCAGCCCGGAGCTGGCGCGATTGCATAGCCTATATAAAACCCTCATATTTGTTAACGTTATTACATCCATCTGTGTTGATATGACAGCAAACGCATGCTGAGAAGTTCGGGGGGCGTGGTTGATTTTACATAAAGCGTTTGGTTGGAAGCTCGACTCCGCTCATTTTCGCGGCTCCTCCTCTGGCTCCATCAGACAGTCCTTCTGCGCATGTCAAGGCTCCAATTTCAGCAGTCTTTTGCGACAGTTTGTGCCTGTCAAGCAGGCGTTTTGCCCTCAAGGCGTTCAATGGGAAAAGGGGCTGTCGAGTCGTCCATATTTTTTACAGTCATTGGTCATGTGTGAGCAGATATGATCAGATTCATCACTTACTTTACAAAAAAAGAAAAACATTTTGAGAGTATAAAACCTTTGTGTGATGAAGCTCTGAAAATGCTTGTGTGTTTACTGAACAACATTAACCCTCTACTGCAGTGGTTCTCAATCTTTTTTCATCAAGTACCACCTTAGAAAAAATGGTCTCTCCAAGTACCACCAAAACGAGCAGTATTGAAATACAGTAGCGTGGTGGGCCCAGTAAAGCAGCTACAACTCTGCACAGTTAAAAACCTGGCAGATTACCTCAGAAATATAGCCTATATGGCATAATATATACATCATTTTTGATAAATTTAGAAATATATGTAGCATGTACATGACATATTTAATTCCTCTGCGTACCACTAGAAGGAAGTCCGCGTACCACAAGTGAGAACCAGAGTTTGAGAACCACTGCTCTACTGTATGGTGTTGCTGTACGACTACATGATGTTTGTTCATTTCCCTGCCACTGTTTCTTTAAGACCAACATTGTAATTTTTTTCAGTTGGAAAGAGAAGACCTTAGTGTAGACAATGATATGCTTTGGTTTAGTCACATGACGTGCAGTGTTTTTCTGTGGCGTGATTTCTGACAGACTGGCGTTTATTGTGAGTAGTTGCTGAATGCAAATGTAAACGTCAGTAAAAACAAAGGATTAAATTATGTCAGATCCACAAAACAATCTGAAACATCACCTCTAGTGAGTTATGATGGCAATCACAACTAATTTTTTATCAAATTATTTTTTTGTAAATCGATCAAATGTATATGCAGCCAAATGGCAACACTGCCATAGTGGATTGTGCAATATTGCAATGGGTTAGCTAGCTAGCAAGGTCAGCTGTGAACTTTTAAGTTGTACCAATAACAACATGAATGCCAGTAATATAATGTTGATTAGTCACGTGTTAATGGCATTTCCGTTACTGATAATATGTAGTTTTAATGGCAAGACTGCTTTTGATATGAATACAGGGAACAGTGTGTTAGCGAGCACCACCATGTTCTATGGTAAGTGAAAGAAGAAAAGGACAGAACTGGCTCTTCCTGCAGATGAAAGTGAGGATGAGATGGGTTTTAAGTGGCCATGAGAATGATGCAGACTGGACATTTGATAAGAGCAGTGATGCAGACAGGTCAGGTGAGTTAGCTCTGAGGCAGATAAGACAGGTGTAGTATAGTATGTAGTTTAAAAATACTGTATTAACATTGTTAGCAAGTAGCTGCATCGTTCTGATGCATCTGGATATATTAGACATTTGTCATTACTGGAGAAAATATATTTACTGTATACATTATAATACAATATTATGTTTTTAATATTTAAAAAAAAAGTTTTAATAATGTTCAGCAAAAACTAATGGAATAAATGAAAGCTGTTGGAATAGGAGTTGTTGGAAAGTGTGTATAAGGTGTCTTGTAAGTTCTGTGTTAAAGCTTATAATACTGCAACACCAATTCAATCAAAGCAACAAAATTATTAATTATAAGGAAAGATCTCAATTAGAAATGGCTAAGTTGGATCCAAGATTGGACAATAAAGTACCTTAAAAAAATTAACAGCACCTCCAAGTTAAGCCATTCTAAGGAAAGAAAAAAAACTGTCAAATATATAAATATTTTTTTATAGATTTATCATAATGCGTGTAGTAGAGGGTTAAATTCGCTTGGAACAAAATTGTGAGTAATTTAAATAAAAAGTAATTTTCTGTTTATAATGAGAAAAGTTTTTTTTGTTTGTTTTTTACATATGAATGCATGCAATAAATTGGCATGATTGCAGATTATTCAGTGCATTCGTCCTGTCACTGCGATTTTATATACATTTTTTAGAACTATTAGTTAATTAAGTTGCCTTCGGCTTAGTCCCTTTATTTATCAGGGGTCACCACAGCAGAACTTATCCAGCATATGTTTTACAGAGCAACCCAGTACTGGGAACCACCCATACACTACAGACAATTTAGCTTTTTTAATTTCTCTATAGCGCATGTGTTTGGACTGTGGAGGAAACCCACGCCAACATGGGGAGAACATGCAAACTCCACACAGAAATGCCCACTGACCCAGCCGGGACTCAAACCAGTAACCTTCTTGCTGTGAGGCCACAGTGCTAACCACTAAGCCACCGTGTCGCAAGGGATGGCAGGGATTTTCACGCACAATCATCTCTAGGGTTTACAGAGAATGGTTTGAAAAAGAGGAAATATCCAGCGAGTGGCAGTTCTGTGGGCGCAAATGCCTTGATTATGCCAGAGGTCAGAGGAGAATGGCCAGACTGGTTCCAGCTGACAGAAAAGCAACAGTAACTCAAATAAGCACTCGTTAAAACCGAGGTCTGCAGAAGAGCATCTCTGAACACACAACACATCCAACCTTGAGGCGGATGGGCTACAGCAGCAGAAGACCACACCGGGTGTCGCTCCTGTCAGCTAAGAACAGGAAACTGAGGCTACAATTCACACAGACTCACCAAAACTGGACAATAGAAGATTGGAGAAACGTTGCCTGCTCTGATGAGTCTCCATTTCTGCTGCCACATTCAGATGGTCGGGTCAGAATTTGGCGTCAACAACATGAAAGCATGGACCCATCCTGCCTTGTATCAGCGGTTTAGGCTGGTGGTGGTGGTGTAATGATGTGGGGGAGATTTTCTTGGCACACTTTGGGTCCATTAGTACCAATTGAGCATCGTGTCAACGCCACAGCCTACCTGAGTATTGTTGCTGACCATGTCCATCCCTTTATGACCACAGTGTGTCCATCTTCTGATGGCTACTTCCAGCAGGATAACGCACCATGTCATAAAGCGTGAATCATCTCAGACTGGTTTCTTGAACATGACGATGAGTGCACTGTACTCAAATGGCCTCCACAGTCACCAGAACTGAATCCAGTAGAGCACCTTAAGGATGTGGTGGAAAGGGAGATTGGCATCATGGATGTGCATCTGACAAATCTGCAGCAACTGTGTGATGCCATCATGTCAATATGGAGCTGAATCTCTGAGGAATACTTCCAGTACCTTGTTGAATCTATGCCACAAAGGATTAAGGCAGTTCTGAAGGCAAAAGGAGGTCCAACCCAGTACTAGTAAGGTGTACCTAATAAAGTGGCCGGTGAGTTTATTTGTCAAGTTGTCATAACTAACAATGTCATCTTCGCATTTAAAATGACATAACATTACAGTTTACAGTCTTAAGCATGCATAAAATCTCATTCATGACATGTCTCAGGTCATGATTATAAAGGTTTAATGACAGGCTTATGAACACCCCTTCAAGTAAAGTGTTATCATTGCTGAATCACTGTGTGTGTGTGTGTGTGTGTGTGTGTGTTCCAGGTCATTTGAAGGGCGGCAGAGGGCCAGACAGATTGAGAAGGGGATTTTGGGTAAAGTGTCCATCAGATGACTGGTTAGGGTCACCTCATTGCTGCTCTCTTAAAGGCGCTGCCAATCGCCCGCAGTGGCAGAACAGATGGATTATATAACAGCGCTGATGGGTGCCGTGCCAACTTCTGTCCTGTATCTCTAGCAGACACCACTGACCCTACAGTAGATGCAGTTCAGTTCCAAGATTCATCCTTTTAGCTGACCTCATGTCATCTCGCAGAATCAACCAGTGGATGACAAGTGCCTTGGGAAAACAAATTTAACCATGAATAAAGAAATGTGCTTCACATGAAGGGACATTTACATTTGCTTTCAGTTAAGTAGAAGCATACTATATTTTCAATAAACTTAATCATTGTTATACTGTGGTGTTGTGGAAAGTTGTTTTGGTAGATACTACACTCTAAAAAATAAATAAATAACACTGAGATATTTATATAATAGAAAGTAAAATAATAATAAAATAAATAAAAATAAATTAAGCAACAATTAAAAACATTTAAAATATAAAAGTAAAAATAACAAAAAAAAATAGACAAAAATAATAGCAACAAAAAAAACAAATAATAAAATTTAAATAAATAAATAAAAACAAAAAATATTTTTAAATAAAAACAACAAATAAATGGAAATGAAATAAATAAAACAAATAAAAAACAACAATAAAAAATATTTAAAATAAACAAAAATAAATCAAATTAAAAATAAAAACAAAAAATAAAATAAATAAGCAAACAATATAAAAATTTAAAAAGAAATTAAGAAAAAGAATAATAAAAAAATACATAAATAAAAAAAGATCTAAAATAAATAAAATTAAAACAACTAAAATAAATAAATAAATAGGATTGATTTTTTTTTTTACCTTTATTGGGTTATTTATATGATTCAACTGATACAGAACAACTGTGTTAAAATGGGTGCGTAATGTTGTTTTGCATTATAATGTTCATTTAAGCTCTAATGCAATAATATGGCTATTATTTGCATCAAATATGCATTTACGTCACTGTGTCGAGTCATTTTTATATCAATTTATGAAATGCATTATTAGATAAGTAAATGCTGTTCTGATATGCAGTGTGAACAAATCTCAGGAAAACTCTGAAAATCTTATGATTTGCTTGATGGCTAAGACATTCTGATGACCAGTCAGGTAACCCCCCCGGTCCTACGCCACCCAACCCGCTCCGAGCTGACATCGAACCGGCGACCCTTCCACATGGCAGTCTCTAGTAGTTGCTCTAACAAGGAGGCTAAAGACCATGGCCTCTAGCGTCTGTGGCTAGAGCACCTTTAGAGGTCAGAGGAGTGAGGTTTACCTGCACAGCACTTACTAGCTGGCCTCTGCTACACTCACCGCCCTAAACCTCACTCCAATCCGGGTCACGGCACCAATGTAACCCCGACATTTCTACGCCACCCAATCCGTTCCGAGCTGGGATCAAACCGGCGACTTTCCGCATGGGAGTCGGTTGCTATAACAAGGAGGCTAAAGACCATGGCCTCTAGCAACTGTCGCTAGAGCACCTTTAGAGGTCAGAGGGGTGACGATTACCTGCACAGCACTTACTAGCTGGCCTCTGCTACATTAACATGTTGTTATCTTATAGCTAGGATTTTGGCTCGTCGCCAGGGTATTGGGATACAGTTCCTAAGCAGAGCACTGTTGTATAAGCCTGAAGGACTAAGCGATAGCCTGAATAAAACCAAGATATGATCACTTATAATGCAAAATAGGGGCTCTTTAAAATTTGCATGGTTGCCAGGGTGTTGCTAAGCACTTGCCAGGATGTTTCCCATTAGCTCAAAACACAATAATTCAATTCTCCACCATGGCATTTGTAAGAATTGAAATATTACAAATATTTTTGATGTCTTTGACAATTCAAAACATGAGCTGAAAACAGGGCCAATGGACTCCACAACCCACCAGGGGGGAATGCGGGAAAAACCAGTTCCTGCTGCATTTGCATCTGAGTATGCTGAAACTCAGCTTCATCCCCCCAACTCACACATATGGTCATTTCAATGTTTGAATGTTCTAGATTAACCAAACTGACTTTAACTATCATGTTTGATATCATTTGAAATGTCTCAGTGCGATTGGTACAATGGTCTCATTCTCTCAGAAACAGACATAATCAACACAATAAATATATAACTTCAGGCATCTTTTGAACCACTGTGAAGGGTGTGACTTTTTCCTTTTGTTATACACACACACCCCCTTCCTTGAGGATTATTTAAGGTAAAGTTTGAGAAAGACTCAGGGCGATTCTGCTTACCCAGATCAGCCCATAACATGGAGTCTGCTCCTAGTTATGTATATTTGAGAAGTCAGGTATGCATCTTTTTCATCTTGGATTTATCTTTGATAATTTGATGTTTTGTATTGATCATTTATGAATTGACTGATTGAATTGGCATAATACATTTACCTGACTAATAAATTGTAATGTTTGACCATATTTTGCTCACTCTGTAATTATTAATTCAAGTAGATTACGCTGTATCCTTGTTTCCGCACGTCTTGCGTCAGGTTAGTAGACGGACTAAAATCCAATTGAGATGGAGCATTGGGCACACTAATTGTGTTTTAGGGATCCGTCTGACTCTTGATATTGATTCATTTTAGGTGTACTTAGGTGGAAAGGGCGATAACTTCAGTCTAGGTCAACAAGGTGTTGCACGACTAACCTAGATTGGGTACCCGACCTTTGTTTGAAGGTAATATTATTCTAAATTAAGTTCATATGGGAAACCATGGGCTTGGTGAAAACCAAAGTTACTATAGAGTCCAGTAGTCGGGTACATTTATATTAATGCCCTAACCTCTAATTAGAAATGATGATTGTCTTAACTCCAAGGTGTACATCTAAGCGGGACTAACTAAAGTATTTTAGAACGAGCGCGCTGGTAGCGGCCATCTAAAGTATTAAGCAGGTCGCACACCAGAAGCGCTGCTCGGCGCCGCGACACGGCGCGTACATGACAGATTAAAGTATCGCACACCAGACGCGCACATTCGAATGATATTTAACATGAAACTAATCAGATGGCGCTCTGTGGCGCGGCTGAAAAATGAACTGCGTCCTGAGCCGTCGCCGGGCGCCGCCGACAGCCGCCGACTTGCGGCGCCGGTGTGTGTATCCTGATAGAAACTTATGATTAGAATTCTAAAATACATGGCGCTGCGTGGCGCGCCGCCGAGCGTCGCTTCTGGTGTGCGACCTGCTTTAGTCAATTTACCTCTGTTTAATATTCAAGACTGACCGGAGTGTGACCGTGAGGGACGCCTTCGGCCGAGGCGATTTCTCTGAGCGACATGAGCACCCGAATGAACGGATGTAATAGTTACTAGTGAAGACAAAAGGTTCAAACATTTATCTAAATTACATATTGATATAATCTTCTTAATGTTTTATGATTGGAGTCAGATAAAACGAGGATAAATATATTAATATTCTAAACCACCTCATATTAAAATTGGAGTCAGATATGAGCTAAGTTTAATATAAATCAACATTGTGCACTGGAAAGACCGAACAGGCATTAAACCTTCATCCACCAGTGGACACCGGCATTGGGCCAACTGGGTGGACCTTACACATTCTAGAATGTGTTTCTCCAATAGGCTACTGGGAAGTATTTCTCGTCTGTTTAATGGATTGCTTAGGAAAGTAATTGCATTATACTTGAGGCAAGTATTGAAACATTAGTGCATAAACATCGACTATTGATTGGACTAAGAGCATTTCACACCATCGCGTCATTAAAACTAACAAGTTTGCATCCTGTTTTTTTATTAGTTTTCCTCTAAAATTGCTTTCGTTGCATCCCCTGTGCACAATAAACACCAGTTCAGCCTCACACACAAGCAATTTCCAGAAGTCTGCTTTATCTGAACTTGCACAAGAGGGTTGCTCATAAAACAAACGTCTGCCATAAGAGCTCCTCTATCCTCTGCCAACACTTACAGATGGTGAAAATGTGTGTGTGTGTGTGTGTGTTCACTCACTGACCAAGCCATCGACACAAAGCCTTTCAGAATAAGCATGTTTGGACAGCTTTGATTTCCATATTGCTGATATGCATTGATGAAGGGCAGACGCTGAATGTGCATAAGTGAGGCCTGCGGGTTTATACAGTCTGGAAGATC
This sequence comes from Danio rerio, assembly GCF_052040795.2. NCBI lineage: Eukaryota > Metazoa > Chordata > Actinopteri > Cypriniformes > Danionidae > Danio > Danio rerio. The sequence goes on along the minus strand of NC_141033.1, from coordinate 51,501,420 downwards.
ACCGCGGGGCGACGGCTCTTTTGTCCACACCTTTTTAATATCGTACAGTGTACAACAAGCTTCCTCATGCACTGAGATGAATTATAACAGACAGGCGTGCTTCCAATTAACGCCGAGAAGATGCAGAGCGGACAAAAGCAGCGTTCACAGGATAAAGAGAGCGACGCCGGCATATATTATAGCATTAAATGCTGAATTAGTAAATGCAGAAAAGACAGCACAATATTTTAGTCAAAAGACTGGAACAGAGTTAGGAGGTAATGACACATGATTTTAAAGCTTTTTAATAATGCAAATAAATAAATAAATAAATAATAATAATCAGCACATTTACATTACATGAATACATATAACATTACAAAGCTTTAAATTAATTCATATAAATAAATCAAATATATAAATAATAAACATATATTAATTAATTAATTGATTACAATTTTAAAGTCAAGACTGCTTAGATTCATATTTATATCATATATATATATATATATATATATATATATATATATATATATATATATATATATATATATATATTTTTTTTTTTTTTTTGCATATTTAATTACCTGCAAATTATTGCAATTAGAAATGTATTTAAAAGATGCAATATGCAAGTTTGACATTTTGACATGCTTGTTTTTGAACTGTGGGAATAAACCGGAGGACCCGGGGAAAAACCCATGTGATCACAGGGAAAAAAAAAAAAAAAAAAAAAGAGCAAAACTCTGCACAGAAATGTCGCCTGGTTTGAAAGGGAATTAAACCAGGGGTATTCTTGCTATGAGGCAACAGCGCTAATCACTGCCCACCGTGTCGCCAATTTGAAAGGAGAGAAAGTAGGGTTGGATGGGGGGGGTGGTTTCTTCAAGACGAAGATATTGAGATGAGAAAAGTCTGGTTATTTACAGTGAGTTAAGGATCCTCTGATAGGATAATCAGTCATTAGCTAAAGTTGGAACAGCTGTGAACAATCATAAGCACGTGATCCTCTCGAAATTTGTTTATAAATAAACTTCACTTATAGACCTTTTTCATGGCTGCTGCATGGGGGCGCCATAGCGACCAGCGTCTTCCGGTAGAATGCAATAAACTTCAGTTTACAGCGTGTACAACTGGTAATTTGCGCTCCGAAAAAATGGGTTTCAATGACGTTTTTAATGGATAACGGAGTGTTTTTGTGACACACAACTTAGAAATGTGTCTGTTAAAGCCGTTTTAATCTGTCACATGTGGTTCAAGCACGTCAGAAATACGAGAAAAACGTTCTCCTAGTTCACGTGTTGCCGTCCGAAATACAGTGCACACACAGAAAGAGAGAGAGAGAGAGAGAGAGAGAGAGAGAAAGAGAGCAAACCAGAGTACTGGCATGAAACTTAACAGGTATGAAAGTCGAGCAATTTACAAAAATGAGCAATAAAAGTCTGTTATTGATCCTCTGCTGGCTGATTTGCTGTTCATTCTAATCGCGAGCCGTTTGTGTTTTATTTCGTGTGTTGTTTTCACCACGGTTTGTGTTTTTCTGTCATTTGGAAATGACACTAGCCTATATTTTCCCTTTGTCACAGTTATTAAATCAGTGTGTCAGTGGCACAGTACAGGCTACGTGTGTGTGTCCAACATTTTGGTGAATGACATTAGTTTGGGCTGGTTATATATTTGAAATAGAGAGAAAATGTTGACTTTAGCGATGACGAGGCTTCATTTAAACTGCAGAAGATGCCGTCTGACAACGAGGGGAAAACGCCTCACAGCAGCTGTTTTCCATCCTATTAGATCGCATTTCTTTAAATGATCAGTCCAGGAGATGCTGCTGATGGACAACAGTATTAGTTCAAAGAGGATAAAAGCAGGTAAAATAGAATAAAACTATCGTTTCAAAGCTGTCCAAATGTGACTGTTTACACGCATCAGCTGCCGACCGGAAGTTCTTCACATTCTCCTTGCGCATACACGCAAAGCATCGTGGGTAATTTTGCGTTCCAAGAAAAAGGTCTATTGCAATTAGAATTGTTGTCATTTCCAGTAATAAAAAAAAATCAAACTTGCTGGATGAATAAAAGTAACGCCAAGACAGAATTTGCCAGGGGTATGAATAAATTCAGGCTAGACTAGATCGTGACACAAATCATAGATTTAAATCTCAGCAAATGCATGAAGTGATTAAATGAATGCCTTCAATTAAGTCACATTTCTGCCTGATGCATGAACGTGAAATTGTTAAAATGCTGCATATTAAATTCTACTGATGCTGGAATATTTCTGGAGAGAGAGAGAGAGAGAGAGAGAGAGAGAGAGAGACCTCCACTGTCTCCAACACACAACACTGGAACTCTTTACTTGTGGATTTACTTTTGAAATTATTGTCATCACGTTTACCCTGTTTTACAAATTACCATTAATCTATTTTTATTTGTATTAATCCTTTTAGTTTTACTGATATATGCTTATTTTTCTTAATCTATTTTTATTTTTTATCTTCTTTTCTTTATTTCTATATTTTATGTTCATATTTGTTTGCACTACTGCCCTTTTTGCACTGTCTTGTCTGTACGCAGCGACGCTGCACTGCTTTGGCAATACGAATGTACAGTTACTTGTCATGCCAATAAAGCGCCTGAAATGTGAAATGAGAGAGAGAGAGAGAGAGAGAGAGAGAGAGAGAGAGAGACATTGTGACCCCTCAGGCTTCGGGCAAATATGACAATAACAAGAGAGATGGTCAGAAATGGCCCTCGGGGACACATTTACAGAGAGTTTCCCATGACACAAGGTCAAACTTTCAGCCCGCTCTCCAACAAAAAAACAAAACTGAGCTCGTTCACATTAGGACAAATTCGTTTGTCCAAATCAATAAACAGCAGAAATATGGCATGAAAAATGCCATGGTGATTTATATGAATATTGTAGTGCTTTTGCACCATACGATAGACCATGTTTATAAATGAAGTGATTGTGACCTGTGGTGGGGCCGAATGTTGACAGTGGCCCAGAAAGGGGTCATGACCTCTGTGACACGTGCAGTGATGTCACTCATGACCCTCTGCCCTGTCGCTGACCCCATACCGGCCAGTTCAGTCGATCTGATGCCACAGAGAAAGACCCCGACTGTTGACTTTCATCAGGATAATTGAGCGGTGGCTGGTGATCAATGCTCTTTTTAACACACTCCACTCATTAATCACCATCATGGAGGAAAAGTGACAGCCGCCGCCAGAAAGAGACTCCAGGAAAGACTTTTGGATGTCATTTAAATGTCAGCTTTGTTTCGGATGCTTCTCTTAAAGAATGAACCACCAACTTATCCAGCATATGTTTTACATAGTGGATGCCTTTCCAGCTGCAATCCAGTATGGGGAAACACCCACACAAAATCAAACACACACTACTGCCAATTTAGTTTACCCAATTCTGCTATAGCCCATGTGTTTGGACTGTGAGGGAAACTGGAGCACCCGGAGGAGACCCACACCAACACGAGGAGGACATGCAAACTCCATACAGAAATGCCAACTGACCCAGCTGGGACTTGAACCAGCAACCTACTCGCTGTGAGGCCACAGTGCTAACCACTGACTGCTAAAATTCCATTAGAGAAATAAAATTCAATGTAGAGCAGCTCATATACACTGAAAAAAATGTAAAAAAATGAGTCTGCATATTGTGATTTCTGGGGGTTTTCTCTTTATTAATGATTATATATGACATTATTAGACCTTGATCTCTGCTCATTTGACTTTTAAATGCTGAAAATTCAACTATGAAGATCAACAAAGTGACTTTTATTGGCACTTTAGTAGTTTTGAATTGTGTGTGTGTGTGTGATGTATACATACTGTATATAGGAAATTTAAGGTTATATGGAATATATTTGCAAATAGGTGAGGCGGTGGCGCAGTAGGTAGTGCTGTTGCCTCACAGCAAGAAGGTCACTGGGTCACTGGTTCGAACCTTGGCTCAGTTGGCGTTTCTGTGTGGAGTTTGCATGTTCTCCCTGCATTCGCGTGGGTTTCCTCCGGGTGCTCCGGTTTCCCCCACAGTCCAAAGATATGCGGTACAGGTGAATTGGGTAGGCTAAATTGCCCGTAGTGTATGAGTGTGTGTGTGAATGAGTGTGCGTGGATGTTTCCCAGAGATGGGTTGCAGCTGGAAGGGCATCCGCTGCGTAAAAACTTGCTGAATAAGTTGGCGGTTCATTAGCTGTGACGACACCGAATTAATAAAGGGACTAAGCCGACAAGAAAATGAATGAATTAATATTTGCAAATATTTCCTCAATATAGTGAAGACAGTAGGAGATTCATTCATTAATTTTCTTTTCGGCTTAGTCCCTTTATTAATCCGGAGTCGCCACAGAGGAATGAACCGTCAACTTATCCAGCAAGTTTTTTTTTACGCAACGGATGCCCTTACAGCCGCAACCCATCTCTGGTAAACACAGTAGGAGATTTTTTGTTTATTTTTATTAAACGATTTTTTATTTTTATTCATACAACTTCAGACATGCTTCAATGTAAACATTTCTGAATTTAATCAATAAAGTGTAATATAAAATTACTATATAATGTGTCATTTTTTTTTTCAAAGGAAAACTGGTACTTTTGAATCCATTATATACAGCTGAAGTCAGAACTATTAGCCCCTCTGTTTATTTTTCCTCCAATTTCTGTTTAATGAAGAGCAGATTTCTTCAACACATTTATAATAGTTTTAATAACTCATTTCTAATAACTGATTTATTTTATCTTTACCATGATGACAGTAAATAATATTTGACTAGATATTGTTCAAGATACTAGTATTCACCCTAAAGTGACATTTAATGGCTTAGCTAAGTTAATCAGTCAAGTTTGTGTATAACAGTGGTTTGTTCCGTAGACTATTAAAAAAATTTGCTTAAAGGGGCTAATAATTTTGACCTTAAAATTGTTTTTAAAAAAATAAAAACTAGCTGAAATAAAACAAATAAGACTTTCTCCAGAAGAAAACATATTATCAGACATACTGTGAACATTTCCTTGCTCTGTTAAACATCATTTGGTTAATATTAAAAAAATAAATAAAAAAATGGAAAAAAAATTCAAAAGGGGGCTAATAATTCCGATTTTAACTGTATATATAAAAATTACAAAATGTATTTTAGTAAAAATCTATTGTTTGCAAATATTTTCTCTAAATATAGTAAGAGATATGCATTTTTTTAATGCAAGCTTTTCATTTATATTTATACAATTTTTGAAATGCTAGTTTCAATATGAACTTTATATCAACAGAGTAAAGAATAATATAAAATTACTATATAATTTTTACCTGTAATTTTAACAAGGAAACTGCTGATACCTTTAAATCCATTCATAATGACATCACAGTTAAATTCTAATAAATTCTCTTCATTTTATGATCTTTGTCTAACGTGGATTTGATCAAAATACAGAAAAAAACTAAAATGTTGTGAAAGTCATTAAGCAAAAATTTTACATCCGTTTAAAAATATATATTTAAAAATGTGCACAGCTTTCTTTCCTCACTAAAAACCAGAAATAATTGTGAAATATTTAGCGTATGATTCATTAGACTGTCCATATCTGTAGAGTATACAGGACAAATACAGTTATTTTTTACATTGGCACAAACATTCTAATATAAACTTTTACATGTCTATACATTATTTTTTTAGAAGAGTAAAAAGATAAAATAAAATTCATTAATAATAAATTAATTAAAAATAAATGAAATAAAAATAAATGAAATGAAATAAATATTAAAAAATTTAATAAAAAATTAAATAAAAATGAAATAAATTTTTTTTAAATAAATGTAAATATGTTATATATATTACATGTTAATATATATATATATATATATATATATATATATATATATATATATATATATATATATAATATTAATAATAATAATAAACAACAACAAAAACAATAATAAAAATATATTAAAAAACAATAAATAAAAATATAAAAAATAAAAATAAAATAAATTAATAATAAATTAATAAAAAATAAATGAAATAAAAATAAATTATACAAAATAAATAATAAAAATGTAATAAAAATTTAAATAAAAATGAAATAAAAATAAATATAAAAATGTTATTAATAATAATAAACAAAAACAATAATAAAAATATAGAAATAAAAAATAAAATATAAATATAATAAATAAAATAGGAATAAAACAAAACAAGAAGTAATTTTTTCAAATTTATAAAAATATATATTAAAATAAATCATATTGATTTATTAAAATAACAATTCTTTAAAATAAAATTATTAAAAATAATGGGGGGGGGGGGCTGCTTCTGTTAAGCTTCAGTTGCTGCTTTCTTGTTAATATAGTTAATTGTTATGCTATAAATGCTTTGCGAAATGAGTCAAAGGTGTTTGTTTCTCAGGCCTGTGATGATGCCTTCAGTCATGGGATAAATTAATGATCTCCTCATAGTCCAGAAATGAGCTGTTTGTTTGTGGAGTCCTGTTTTAATGATCCACAGTCTCTGATGAGCATTTGAGAAGCGCTGATAAGGCGAATATAGATCAACTCGTCCACAATAATCATTAAAGGAGCTTGAGGGGTTTTTTTGCATATGAAAAGCGCTGATGTCTGGAAGCCGGACGCCTCTTCAATCCCTTTAAGCCGTCGGAGAGTCTGTGCATACATAATTGGGGAGTATTTGCAGTTGAAATGATAATCAGAGACTGTACATTTGACACTCGAAACGACGCCAAACAAAAGGAGGATCCGCGCTAAATCCCGGCTTAAAAGCCAGAGTGGTGCAGGAGGGGGAGAAAGTGCTGCAACAATGGCTTTCAGCACATGGTCAATGGCGGATTAGAATGCATTATGGCACTCGAGATGTGCAAAGAGAAGGACGGGGTTTTTAACAGGCCCTAACAGTGAGCTGTGTAAACATTATAGTGTCATTCAGCGCCCGTACATGCAAAATCATATTTAACATGAAATCAAAACTAAGCATACTGATTTTCTTAGCTCACATTGCTAGTTTTGTGCTGAACAATTAATCTATGCATGTCACTAAGAAAAAAAAAACATATTTGGCTATGTAATGATTCATTCATTTTCCTTTTAGCTTATTTAATTCCATTTTAGTGCTTATGTTTGGACTGTGGGGGAAACCGGAGCAGGAAACCCACACCAACACAAAGAAAACATGCAAACTCCACACAGAAATGTCAACTGACCTCCATTTTAACCTTGATATCTGATCTCTGGCTAATTTGGTTCTTTAAACAAGTTGGCGAATCAGATTAAAATGTTTGGATGAACTGATCTGAGATCTCTGAGATAACGGATCTATCAATCCTCGGAATCATGATCAACAATGCAACGACTGGCTGACGGCACAGCAGCGTAATGACATCATCAGATTAATATTCAACATTCAATATTCATCCATGTGAGCTAAATTACATATAATTCATAGTAAATGGTTTGTTATGATACGCAGTGACTTTCCACATGTGTTGTGGGCTGCAGGCTTTACACTTTCATGTGTCGAGAGTAATTAGCAGGTTATTTAGTTTTACATTTAAAGCAGATTTTTAATCAAATAATTTTGAAAAAAGTTTCAAGAACTTTCACAATACACACTCATCTGTGGTCGTTAAAATGCCTCCCGCTGGACACAAAAAATAAAAAATAATAAATCACAGAAGAAGAGAATATAAATCTGCTTTAAAGAGAATTTTGCTCTACTGCACTGTAAAACAATATTAATGAATATTTTATTTTCTGTATTTTTGGAAATAATAAATTTATACTTTTGAATAATAATAATAAATAATAATAATAATAATAATAATAATAATAGGAATAATAAAAATAAATAAATGAAAATAAAAATAAATATAAAAATATAGTATAAAATAAAATAAATAAAATGAAAATAATAAATACAAATATCAAAATAAATATAAATAAAAATAAATAAATAAAATTGTAATATATATACACACACACACACACACACACACACATATATATATATATATATATATATATATATATATATATATATATATATATATATATATATATATATATATATATATATATATATATATATATATATACACACACATTCATTCATTTTCTTGTCGGCTTAGTCCTTTTATTAATCCGGGGTCGCCACAGCGGAGTGAACCGCCAACTTATCTAGCAAGTTTTTATGCAGCAAATACCCTTCCAGCCGCAACCCACCTCTGGGAAATTTATATATATAAATTATATAAATTTTACGTCACCTTATATATATATATATATATATATATATATATATATATATATATATATATATATATATATATGAGAAACATGTACTGAGCTGAGGTTCGAACCAGCGACCTTCTTGCTGTGAGGCAACAGCACTACCTACTGCGCCTCAGTTCATGTTTCTTATATATATATATATATATATATATATATATATATATATATATATATATATATGTATACAGTATATGGCGACGTAGTGAATATATATTAGACACACACTTTTTTTTTAAATCAACATTTTCCTATTGGCAATAAAATACATTTATGACATTTAATATAAAAACAATGTTGTGTGTAAACTATTATTCAAGATTAGTTCTGCAAGATTATTTTGGACACCCTTAAATCCCATGACTTAAAAGAAGATCGCCAGTGCAGCATTTCTGCTCTGCAAAGTGTACAAACAACACAACACAAACGCCGTATGTGCTCATTCACACTGCTGTAATCTTTATAAAACGACAGAACTTAAAAATACTTTAAAAATAAAGGAACATATCAAATGTCTTCCATTGTGAATCGTCTAAAACAATGCATAAAAAGTGGTGTAAAAAAGGTCAAACATTCATGTCACCATAAAATCACAAAACATCCCTTATAATACAGACAAAACATCCTTCTGAAATTCACACTGCATTGACTTACATACAAAAAGATTAAATACACGAATGTTTAGTCTGGAAATGCACGTTAAAAGGAAAGTTAACCCCAAAAGTAAATCAGATACTGTCAACAATGAGAATAAACAGACAGTATTTTTCATTTTTGGGCCACACACACAACGCAAAGCAGGAAAAACAATAACATATGTGCCAAAACCTCAGGAAAACTAAACAACGACTACACACAGATGAAAATACATTGCAATCCAGGCCAAAAAGCAGAACGTACATCAAGCAAAAACATGGAATAAGGCTGGAATAATAATAAAGACATAAGATATAACAAATTCTCACATCAGTAGATTGATAAAGCAGTGTTTGATCATTACATCCACAGCAAACCTTACAACACATCAGCCAAACAAGCACATTTCAGCATGACTTAAAGAGACAGTACACATAAAGAGGAGCATTTCCTCACACTCGAGTGGTTGTAAACGTTTACAAGTGTCTGTCTTCTGCTGAACACAAAAGAAGATATTCTGAAGAATGTTGGGGGAACAAAACATCCATAGTCAGGACAAGAAATACACTGGAAGTCAATGTCTGCTTTACCCCTATTACAGGGATGTCCAAACTCGAGAGGGGTCTGGATGCAGACCTGGTGCAGTGCAATCTGGGCTGCATCCAATGCTTTTTAATGGGCTCACCTAACCCCACCCATTACAGTGACGTCACTCGCTCCATTTGAGTGCATTGTGTCTGACATTGCATCGCTGAGTGATGCAATCTCAGCTTGCATCATAAAGGCTGCATCCAGATACTATTGCCAAACTCGGTCCTGGAGGGCCGGTGTCCTGGAGAGTTTAGCTCCAACTTGCTTCAACACACCTGCCTGGACGTTTCTAGTAACCTAGAAAGAGCTTGATTAGCTGGCTCAGGTGTGTTTAATTGGGGCTGAAACTAAAATGTGAAGGACACCAGCCCTCCAGGACCGAGTTTAGACACCCCTGCCCTAGTAAATCTTCAATTGTGTTCAACGGAAGAAAGAAACAGTTTGGAGTAAATTTTAAGGTGAACTGTCCCTTTAAGAGAAACTTAATGCATGAATGAACCGGGATGTTTCATTTACTCACCCTCGTGTTCTCAAACAGCTTTCCTCTGTCTTTGTTTAGCTCAGTTTCTGAAGCACTTTCTGCCATCTTAGTTAAACACACCTGAAGCAGATCATGAAGGATTACTGCAGAGCTCCAGGTGTGATGATGGAGCAGGGCTGTGTCTCAAATCGCCCACTACACCCTAAATCAGGGGTGCCCAAACTCGGTTAGATTAAAGATTAGTTCCAACCCCAATCAGACACACCTGGGCTAGCTAATCAAGCTCTTACTAGGCGTACTTGAATCATCCATGCAGGTGTTTTGAGGCAAGTTGAAGCTGAAATCTGTAGGACACCTGCCCCCCGGGACCAAATTTGGACACCCCTGCCTTAAATAGTGGACTATTTAAGGGTGCATCCATCTGTAGTGGTGTCCGAAACTATAGTGGACATTCTGAAGTGCACTTCATCGATCCCACAATGCACTGCAGGGTTATGGACGGTGTGTATATTGTATAATATACAACATTTCTGACCAAAAACAGAGAAAAATGTGGGTCATTTGAAACAAACAACCCTTCTCTTTCCTTTTCTTTTCAAGATTTAGAATTTTTATATATCTTAAAAAACAAACATTTTTTTCTCTGTTTTTGGTCAAAAAGTTTGCATTTTTGATGAAACCTATCAGCATTCAAGTTGTGATAAACCATAAACACAGAATAAAATGCATATAGTCTCCTATTCACCAAGGGTCACCACAGCGGAATGAACCGCCAACTATTCCAGCATATGTTTTACACAGCAGATGCCCTTTCAGCTGCAACCCAGTAATGGGAAACACCCATACATTCTCACATTCACACATACTCATACACTACGGTCAGTTTAGTTCATCCAATTCCCCTATAGCGCATGTGTTTGGACTGTGGGGGAAAACGGAGCATCCGGAAACCCACACCAACACGGGGAGAACATGCAAACTCCACACATAAATGCCAACTGATTGTAATAAACTAAGTTAATCATGTTACAACTTAATTTTTTGAGTTACACAAGCTGTTTTAAGTCAACACAGCCATATCACCCTGCAGCCCAAGACCAGTTACTCACTGAAGCTAAGCAGGGCTGAGCCTGGTCAGTATCTGGATGGGAGACCACATGGGAAAACTAGGTTGCTTCTGGAAGTGGTGTTAGTGAGGCCACAAGGGGGCGCTCAACCTGAGGTCTGTGTAAGTCCTAATGCCCCAGTATAGTGAAGGGGACACTATACTGTCAGTGAGCGCCGTTTTTCAGATGAGGCGTTAAACCAAGGTCCCGATTGAAAATTCCGTGGCACTTCTCGTAAAAAAAAAACCCTGTTGTCTTGGCTAAATGACCTTCAAATCAAACTGAATTGTCTCTATCACTGTCTCTCCACTCCACCAAATGGCTACCATAGCATCATCCAAGTGGATGCTGCACACTGGTGGTGGTGTAGAGAGACCCCCCGCCCCCCATTTAGTCAGTTTAATGCAAGTTTATAACTTGAAAGTAGACATTAGTTAAAAAACAGTATTTTTTTAACAGTGCAGCAGAAAATATTCATATTTAGTTAAAAATCGCATCAAAAATGTTGACAATGGCTGAGGGTGAGTATGAGGGTGTGAGGGTGAGTAAATGGTGGCATAATTAGTCTGATATAAAAAGTGGAAATAGTAAATATCACACAGTTTGCAGCAACACACACATATAAAAAGCTGATTTATGGAAATGTATGCAAATTACAAATATAACATTTACTTTTTTACATTTATGATTGGGAGATTTTAAATATATATATATATATATATATATATATATATATATATATATATATATATATATATATATATATATATATATATTTCAAAATATTCTAGTCTGTTTCATAACTTCTTCAACCATTGTAATTATATATAATTATATACAGTTGAGGTCAGAATTATTAGCCCCCCTATGGACTTTATCTTTTTTAAATATTTCCGAAATAATGTTTAACAGAGCAGGGAAATTTTCACAGTATGTCTGATAATATTTTTTCTTCTGGAGAAAGTCTTATTTGTTTTATTTCTGCAAGAATAAAAGCAGTTTTTAATTTTTTTAAAAAACATTTTAAGGTCAATATTAATAGCCCCTTTAAGCTATACATTTTTCGATAGTCTACAGAACAAACCATCGATATACAATAACTTGCCTAATTACCCTAACCTGCCTAGTTACCCTAATTAACCTAGTTAAGTCTTTAAATGTCACTTTAAGCTGTATAGAAGTGTCTTGAAAAATATTATTTACTGTCATCAAGGCAAAGATAAAATAACTCAGTATACAGTAAATTAATCATACAGTAAACTAGTATGTTTAGAAATGTGCTGAAAAAAAACCCTCTCCATTGAACAGACATTGGGGAAAAATAAACAGGGGAGCTAATAATTCTAGCTTTAACTGTATGTTCATATATATTAGCTATAATCTTATATGTCTGTTAATACATGGCATTATATGAACATATTTACTTTTATCTAATATATTTGATATGCACATGTTTGTTATTGCAATGATTAAAAACAATAAATGAAAAATCCATTTTGCCATATTTTGAGATGTTGCATGTAATGTACTTCTTTGTGTGAAATAAAATTGAACGTGTATGTCAAATACAGTCCAAGTCTGTATTATTAGCCCACTTGTGCATTGTATTCCCCAATTTCTGTTTAATGGAGAGAAGATTTCATCAACACATTTCTAAGCATAATAGTTTTAATAACTCATTTCAAATAATCTTTGCCATGATGACAGTAAATAATATTAGACTAGATATTCTTCAAGACCCTTCTAAACAGCTTAAAGTGACATTTAAAGGCTTAATTGGGGTAAAGTTAGGGTAGTTAGGCAAGTCATTGTATAACAGTGGTTTGTTCTGTAGACGATCCAAAACAAACTTACAGGGGGATTGTATGAGCCAGTTATGCATAATTCATTTCTGATAAAAATTGAGTTAAAAAAGTAAAAACATGGTAAAAATAGATGTTAAATATAATAAGAATGCATTGTGATTGTATTATCTAAAATGCATAATTTAATAATTTATTTAATTTAAAAACTTTTACTTTAGTTTTTTGGCTTCCGGCAGTAATACATCATCGTCTTTAGTTCATACGTTTAAGTCGGATTGCAGTTATGGATGTTGAAAGCAACACAGTTTTTTGAGCGAGCTACAGTATATCGAGTCTATTGTACTCTTGTATTCAGGCCCGGATTGGCCAATCGGGAGGACCGGGAGAGTTCCCGGTGGGCTGGTCTGTTTTTTGGCTACAAGGGCTGGTGTTTCTAGCTGCTTGCACTCTCAGCTGTCGCACTTTTTTCATTTATTTATTTATTTGACCATAGCCTCACTCTTTTTATTTATTATTTTGCCGCAGCTCCGCCCCATGAACAAAATACAGCCTGCAAAAGTGTAACACCACCATTGTGGTCCAGTGGTCAGCACGTTGCGTTACGACGTGTTCGATCCTCACCTGAGTACTTCTTTTTTATTGTTAAGACATATAAAACTGTAAGGTTGTTGAACATTTGAAGTTCTAAAGCAGCTGTTTTCTTCAAAAAGACGTGATAGTGTCATTAGGAACTGAATTTGAAATGACCTTATTTTAATATAGTCGTGAACTGAGGTGGGCCAGTCTAAGGCTTGAAACTCCAGGGGTCCGTTCTTCGTACCTCGCTTAAATGATCTAAGATGATTTGGCAGATCCTGGATCTTTTCATCTCGATAACTGATCCTCGAAATCATGATTAGCTATGCAGCGATTGGCTGACGGCACAGCAGCGTAATGACATCATCTGATTAATATTCAATTATCCATGTGAGCAAAATTACATCAAATTAGCAGTAAACGGTTTGTTAAATATGACACGCAATAACCTTCCATATTTGTTGTGAGCTGCAGGCTTTACACTTTCTTATGTCAAGAGTACTCATCATGTATTTCAATGCAAATCAATGTATTTAGTTCTACATTTAGATAATATTGTCTATATTATAGTAGCCGTTTTTTAATCAGTGTAAAGAATAACTGGATGTTTACAAAAGCATTTTGATATTGGTAAAGGCGTCTGCAACTTTTGTAAAGCATCAAATCACTGTTAACTGTCAAAACATGTTTATGACTGCATAAATGTATTATTGCTTTAAAAAAAATCACATATTCTGCATTTCTATCATACACAATTTGAACTAAAGCGATCTAAAGCATTCATATCAATAAGTTTTCTCTTTGCACCACCAGGTGGGAGTCTTTGTACTTTCATTTCGAGGGTGCAGATTGCAGAAGTTTTATTAATATGTATAACTTAATTTATTTTATTAATAACTATAACTTTATATATTTAGTTAAAAATATGAACTATTTTCCCAAGTGTATATAACTACTACTGTAAGAAAATATCAGAATTCAGAACATACTTTCTGTATTATCTTTGCTTGAACTGAGCCGATCTAATCCTGTTTATATGAATTGAACCTGCTCCTGATCAGGTTTGAGCTAGCAGAACTGTTGCTATGACAACAACTCACGGATCAGCTTTGAAGAACGAAACGATCCTGGATCATATCAAATCGTCAACATCCAAATCCAGCTAACTGAGTAATCCACGTACGAAGAACAGACCCCAGGGCTGAAAAGGAGTCCCACTCCGGCCCTGCTTGTATTTTTGTTTGCATTTCTTCAGTAAACCCTTTTTAAAAGAAGATTTGGTCTTCCTTGCATATTTTAAAATACTGGTTGTTTGAATAGAAGCTGCAAAAGGTGGTACATAGATATGCACGAAAGGTGTGCCACTACAGGGATCATAATATTGAGCTTAAAATGGCTTTAAACAATTAAAAACTGCTTTTACTCTAGCCGAAATAAAACAAATAAGACTTTCTCCAGAAGAAAACATATTATAGGAAATACTGTGAAAAATTTCCCAGAGATGGGTTGCGGCTGGAAGGGTAACCGCTGCGTAAAAACATGCCGGATAAGTTGGCGGTTCATTCCGTGGTGGTGACCCCAGATTAATAAAAGGACTAAACCGACAAGAAAATGACTGAATGAATACTGTGAAAAATTCCTGAATCTGTTCAACATCATTTGGGAAATATTTAACAAATAAAACAAAATTCACAGCAGGGCGAATAATTCTGACTTCAACTGTATGTGATTAGCACATATTTCCATATATCAGACGTCTAAATGGGCAACCACACAAGATCTCATTTACTGTAAAAGCACAAAAAGCATTGTTTCTCCAATCTCATCCATAAATAAGAGTTCTTGAGAACGAAGTGTTGAACGTGTGTCCTGCACATGTACGTCAGATCAGAGCATCACTCCTTCATCCCGAAGAACTTCCTGAGGACGGATCTGTTTCTGTGTCGGGGGAGACTGGAGTAGCTGGTGATGGGCAAATCAGAGCATGATTCCTTTCTGTTTTTACAGATCACCGGTGACGTCTCTCGCTCACCGATGAATAAAGTAACAGAGTAGCTGGAGCTGCTGTTCTCCATGCGGCCTGCAGGAGGCGCCACAGGCTTGATCCTCTGATACGTGGCTGCGTGTGGAGACATTCAAAAGCTGTTATGGATGTAAATTCTGCACAATGCTTCCTATAAAGCACAGACAGCATTCCTGTAGGTCCTAGTTCTCAAAATGCATTAACAGGATTGCATGTTTGATGTGCACACATCATTTCACAGCTATATCATTCACTTTTGATGAAACTGTCTGGTAAATGCATTGATGTGAATGCAATATAAGAAGATTATACCATTACAAAACACTGATTAATAAAAAAGACCCGTCTATGTGGTTAATAAAATAAATAAATAAATAAATAAATAAATAAATAAATAAATAAATAAAGCCTGAAATTATTCAAACCCCCTGGCAAATTCTGAATTAAAGTTATTTTTATTTTTATTTTATTTTTTAGTTTGTCTTTGACCCTAAATGACACAGGCTTCTCACAAAAGATAATAAGACGATGTTCAAGAGGCATCATTATGCGAAAAAAAATATTTCTCAGCTACTTTTTTTTTTTTTTACATTTGAACAAGAACTTTAAGTCAAAATTTGCCAGGAGTATGAATAATTCCTGGTTCGACTATATACAGTTGAAAGCAGAAGTGTAGATACGCTGTATAAAAAGGCACATAACCATTTAAAAAAGTCAGATGTTAATGGGACTAAACTTTTTCTCTTTTAGGTAAGTTAGGATTGTCAGATGTGTTTCTGTTGTGCTTAATAGCAGAATAATGAGAGATATTTTTTGAGAAATTGTTATAATTTTTCTTGAAAGTCAAGTTTACATACAATAAGATTATTCTTCCTCTGAAAAAGCTCAGATGATGATGTCAAGGTCTTGGAAGTTTCTGATTGGCTAATTGACAACATTTGAGTTAATTGAAGGCACAACTGTAGAACAGTATTACAGGAAAACCTCAAACACACTGCTGCCTTGTGTGACAACATGGGAAAATCCACAAGCCAGAATTTAAAAAAAGCCAGATTACAATCGGCTAAATTACACTGGGAAAAATTTTTTTTGGAGACATGTCCTGTGGTCTGATGGAACTAAGATTGAACTGTTTGGCCATAATGACTAGTGTTACATTTGGAGGACAAAGGGGAAAGCTTACAAGCCTAGGAACACCATCCCAACTGTGAAGTATGTTGGCGGCAGCATCATGGTGTGGGGCTGTTTTGCTGCAGGTCCACTTCACAGCATAGATGGCATCATGAAGAAAGAACATCATGTAGAAATACTGAAGCAACATCTCAAGACATCAGCCAGGAAATTAAAACTTGGCCACAACTGAGTCTTCTAAACAGACCATGACCCTAAGCATACTGCCAAATTAGTTCAAATGTGCTTTAAAGGCAACAGAGTGAATGTTTTAGAGTGGCCATCACAAAGCCCTGACCTCAATCCTATAGAAAATTTGTGGGCAGAGTTGAAAAAGCTTGTGCGAGCAAGACAGCCTACAAATCTGACTCAGTTACAGCAATTCTGTCAGGAGGAACGGGCCAAAACTCCTGCAAACTATTGTGAGAAGCTTGTGGAAGGATACCCAAAACATTTGACCAAAGTTATACAGTTTAAAAGCAAAGCTAAACAAATACCAAGGAAATGTGTGTGAACTTTTGACTGTCAAGAAATTAATAAAACATTCACAAAAATAATTTTCTCATAATTCTGGCATTTAGCAAACGTAAAGTCCTAACGGACCTAAAATAGTAAATGTTTAGTATGATTTATCATCAGACATTTTTAAAGAAATGGTTATATATATATATATATATATATATATATATATATATATATATATATATATATATATATATATATATATATATATGTGTGTGTGTGTATGTGTGTGTGTGTGTGTGTGTGTGTCTTTTTTTAAATCAACAATTGTGCTTTATTGTATGAGTGATTCTAGAATTTGCTATTATTTTTATCTATCTATCTATCTATCTATCTATCTATCTATCTATCTATCTATCTATCTATCTATCTATCTATCTATCTATCTATCTATCTATCTATCTATCTATCTATCTATCTATCTATCTATCTATCTATCTATCTATCTGTATCGAAAAGCAGAACAATCAGCAAAGCATGGTAGAAAAAGCATGTGACTTGCTCTAAGTGATGCCACTACCTGTGGTGGGAAACTTTGGAAGACATTAAGGTGTGTCATTATTCTTCTCTCCCTAATTTGCACAAAATATTCAGTATACACCAATTGTGGTGTGCCTCACATTCTCAGAACAGAAAAGCACATTCAGTGTGATTGGCCCCTAAGGCTGTATTGTGTGTGTGTGTGTGTGTGTGTGTGAGTGTGTGTACCTGAGGTAAATGAGTGTGAGCGTCTCTTTCCAACCGCCCAGTCCTGAACAGTGGACATGGAGGACAGATTCTGTCTCAGAGACTCAAAGTCATCGTCTACAGAGAGAAACAAACAGAACATGAATCATTCGGCCTCTGCAGACAGCAGACGTGAGTAACAAACACTGCAGGTGACAAATAATGTGGGAAAACTGCAGTAATAGTGCTGACAGCAGACAGATGAGAGAGTACGGAGCTTAAAACCTGACCAAACCATCTCAATTTGATTTGTTTTTATTCATTAATTTTCCTTCGGCTTAGTCTTTATTTCAGAGGTCACCACAGCGGAATGGACCAACAACTATTCCAACCCAGAACTGGGAAACACCCATACACTCTCATTCACATATAGACTCAATACTCTACGGCCAGTTTATTCAATTCACCTACAGCTCATGTGTTTGAACTGTGGTGGAAACCGGAGAGAACTTGCAAACTCCACACAGAAATGCCAACTGACCCAGCTGGGACTCGAATCAGCAACCATCTTGCTGTGAGGCGACCGTGCTACCCGCTGAGCCACTGTGCCACCCCTTGTTTTCATTCAAAATATTAATAATTAAAATTAAACAAAACTATTTCATACATCACACGTAATATCACTCATAATCACTGCATTACACTGCAATCGGTAAATGTACATACCCACTGCACATATACATCTGTAAATGTATAATATATATCTACAGATCTATCTGTAATTCCTGTTTATAGCAAATAACAAGCTGCATATGATCTATTTTCATATCCCCGATTATTAATAGCAACCTGCACATACTTTCATCTATTTGTAAATCTCTGATTCCAGTTAATACGACTTGTATATTGTGTTCAATTCACATCCATCTGTAAATATCACCATAGTTTTTCAATAATTGCACTTTAAAAATTACAGCTATATCCTGCATGTGCTGCTTTTGCACTCCTGGTTAAACCTGAACTGCATTTCAGTGCCTTGTACATGTGTAACGACAATAAAGTTGAATCAAATCTACTCTAATCTAAAATACAACTGAATATCTCTATAAGAGAGTCCTCTACTGCCCTCTGATGGACATCTACACTTGCTCATTATTTATATATTACCTATATTGGTGGTGAATGTTGAGGAAGACACTCTGAAACTGTCAAACATAAAGCAAAATTTATCTCAAGCATGCTTTTAAATAGACTATAATAGCGTATTTTAATTAGATATTAATAAACTTTGTTTTTTACTGGACCACATTAATAATTTAATGTGCATAATTAAAAAAAAATACAGTCAAACAAAAGTAATACATGAAAGCTATTATGGATCTAAATTTATGCACATTTATTATAATTTATGTACTTTATACTTAAATAAATACTTACACTTCTGTAAAAAAAAACAATAAAGGCATTATGAAACATGATATTATAATGAGTATACTGTATGTAAATTAATGACACTAATTTATAGAAATCAGTCAAAAGAGTAAAGGACAGCATTAGAATATTATTCATTCATTTTCGGCTTAGTCCTTTTATTAATCAGGGGAATGAACTGCCAACTAATTCAGCAACACATCACTGGGAAACATCCATACACACTCTTTCACACACATATACACTACAGTCAATTTAGCTTATTAAATTCTCCTATAACACAGGTGTTGGGACTGTGGCAGAGCACCCGGAGGAAACACACTCCAACAGGGAGAACATGCAAACTCCACATAGAAATGCTAACTGACCCAGCCAGGACTCAAATCAGCGACCTTCTTACTGTGAGGTGATCGTGCGAACCATTGCGCCACTGTGACGCCCTAAATGTTATTATATATTTATCTAATGCTAATATTATAGATGCAGCCTTGGTGAGCTTAAAAACAATTGCATAATTTATCAAAATATATTTATCTAAATAAATGGAATAATTCATCTAAATAGGTATCTTAGATAAATTAGTTTTTTAATTAATTAAATTGAAGCTGAATTTTTGTGCATTTTTTTTTTAATTGCTTAATTAAACTGTTTTAATTGCTTGATTGTTCTAATATTTTATTTTATTTTTATATATTTTCCTTTATTAGTCTGTTTAAAAAATAAATAAAATTAAATAAAATAAAAATTCCGGTCTGTTCATAAGTTGCAACAAGATAAAATTTTATTAAATATAAAAAAGAAATAAAATAAAGAAATTTAATAAAGCAAAACAATATTATATAATATAAAATAAAATAAAAAAACCCACTTCACTGTTGTATTTTGCTTTATCAGACTGTTCATAAAATAAAATACAAAAAAATATTAAATACAAAATAAATTAAATTAAATACAAAATATATAAAATATTATATAATAATAATAATAATAAAAAAAAATAAAACATAAAATAAATATAAATGAAATAAAATGAAAATTAAATACAAAATTCCACTTCACTGTTGTTTCAATTTTGCTACTCATTGCTTGGTAAAAGTATCATTTACGTATTTTTTTTCATTGTCAAACTGTTCATTAAAAAAATAATACTAAAAATAATTAAGGTGAAATTAAAAAAACAATTGTCTGTTCATAAACTGCAAAAAGATACAATTTAATTAAATAAAAAATTAACTAAATTAAGAAATTTAATAAAATAAAAAACTAAACAAAACTATAATATAAAAAAAAAATAAAATATGAAATCCACTTCACTGTTGTATTTTCCTGTATCAGACTGTTCATAAACTAAAATAAAATTCCAGTCTATTCATAAACTGCAATAAGATAGAAAAAAAAATTAACAAACAATGAAATAAAACAAAGAAATAAAATAAAACTAAATTAAAACAAAATAAAATAATATAAAATAAAATAAAAAAATTCCACTTCATGGTCGTATTTTCCTTTATCAGTCTGTTCACAAAATCAAATAAAATAAAAATGCCAAAGTCTGTTCATAAACTGCAATGAAATTAAACAAAAAATAAATCAAATGTAATACAATAAAAAAATAAAAAATAAAATAAAATGAATTAATATAATATTAAATAAAATTTCCACTGTTGTCTCAATTTTGCCACTCACTGCTTGGTAAATTATCATATTAGCATATTTTCCATTATCAGTCTGTTTATAAATAAAATTAAATAAAAAAATAAAATAAAATAAAAATTCTAGTCTGATTGTAAACCGCAATAAAATGTAATAAAATTAAACAAATTAATATTATATTAAATAAAATTAAAATTCCACTTCACTGTTGTCTCAATTTTGCCACTCATTGCTTCGTAAAATTATCTGGAAACAGACAAAATCTCCCCTTATTACTGTAAGTAATACAGTATAGTAATAGGCAAGGCAAGTTTATTTATATAGCACATTTCATACACAATGCTGATTCAAAGTGTTAAAACAAGTTTTAAATAAATAAAAATGATTTAAAAAGCATTAGTGTAGTGAATGCTAATAATGAATCTTACCACAATGTGCAGCATCAGAGCAGGAGTTGAAGGACAGATCCTGATGGTGGTCAGTGGTGTGGACGATGATCTCCTTGGTTCGGCCTGAGGTTTGCTGACTCTGTGCTAAAACGGTGGTGCTGACATAATTCCTCACGGAGCAGAGACATTTATCTGCACACTGACACCCAGAGATAGCAGGAGAATATCTGGAGAGCGTTGCTGAAGAGCCGTGATGTCCCGATACACAATCACCAGAGGCTGCAGAGAGACAGAGGAGGTTTTAAGATGACTAAATGTGCAGTATGTAGAATTAACACCTAGTGGTTGAACTGGGTATTGCAGTCTAAATTCACAATATTAGAGGTTTTTTTTTTTAGAGGTGTACCCTGACACTGAAAATGACTTAAAAAATACAGTGTATTTCACCAAGGCAACCTGAAGTGCTGAAACATAACTGGGTTAACTTGCATTGGGCTGGTTACAGAGACCAAAACAAAAACAGACATTCTGACACGAAACACACATTTTCAAAACTGAATAACTGACTTCAGCATAGTTTTCCAGATTCACTTAGGATGGTTTTTAGGATGCCATTTCTATACTTTAGAAGAGTCAAAAATGTCCTTCCAGCACCTTTAAATGTAGAATGAAAACTTATTGAAAGACAAGCAAATGAATAGTGATACAATACCGGTGTGTGCTTGGATTCTCAAGATCCATTTCTTCATCATAAAGCGGGAGGAGGCACTGAGCAGATATTCAGATCCATCACGCAATCTAAAAGAAAACAGAGAAATAAGGCACCCCTGCTCTAATCTAACTGATCTACACACGTCTTCTCACAGTGTATCACCGAAAGGGTAGTTTCAATACCCTCCAAGGAAATGACAAAAACAAAAATAATTTCACAATGGGTGAATTGGACCAACTTTTTAGCTGTTGGTCATGTACCTCAAGCTGAAGCAGTTGGGTTTTTTGGTGTACTCTGGCGACGGCTCACACACCGCTCCAATTAGGTTGAGAGGAAGGCTGGTCACACAACTCTATAAGGACACAAATACAGCGTCTAACATCCTGAACCACTATTAAATGTAATTTGATCACAATTCAGCCTTATAAATATAACTAATGATGTCGGTTTGCAATAAAGGAACAAACCACTTTCTTTTTAGCTGCAAAGCCTTGAAAGTCTTTAAGCTTTACCTTGAGTGTATCCTTCCTGTCCTGGTAGAAACACATTGTGTGTTTGTACAGCACAGCATGATAGGAGCTCCACGCTCTGCATGGTGCCTGAAAAAGTACATTTAGCTTATTAGTTACATAAAAAGAAACCCCAAAATAACCAGGACTCAAGAAAAAGCATGCAGCCACTGACACTAAATGCTCATTTGTTTTGGTCTGTGAGCAAGAATGATCTGTAATTATGATGTTTACCTTCTTTCCACCAAGCTGTAGTTTGTGCTTCCTCTCCAGTGTTCCTTCCATAGATGGAAGTTCAAGTTCTTGTCTTACACTCTAAAAAAATGTAATTAAATTACTAATAATTAAAACTCATTGGTTTTGTTCTGATGTGGTCTTCAATTAGATTTCAGCTTACTTGTTTATCAGAGTCATCTAATCCCATATGAACTGACAGAAAGCTCATGGATTGGTCCTGAGACAAAAGAGGACATTAATAGATTAAAAACAAACATTATCAAAAGCATGAATAAATAAGTAGAGGAATAACTCCATTCACTCTATTCTCTTGGGAAGATGCAACTTTAGCTTTTAGTGATAATACAACAAAACCAAGAGTATTTAATTATGTATTCATTCTACTCCCACCAAAAATGATGGGAAACGTAGCCTGTTACATCATGAAATAGCTAACATTCTTCATATACAGCACCCATAATCAATGCAAACTAAGTTGTACAATAAATGAACACTATTCTTCATCTAACACACAGCTCTAACTCTATTATTCTATGCCTATTAACGTGAATTACAATACTGAAGGCAGAACAAGTCAACTGTTTAAAACAGGGATGCTAACGACAGGTTCTGGAGGGCCAATGTTTATCTTCAACGTGACTTAACACACTTCCCGTAAGTCTAGGGATGCACTGATATGGAAATGTTGATAGCCGATATTTCTTTACCGATATATATATTTATATTAATATTTTGAGCAAAATTACAAAAACAATCAGAAAACAAATGAAGTAGACATCTGAAATTATCCAGCCTAATAACAATAACTTTAAGATCAAGCTTTTATCGGCAGAAAAACAGATAACTAATATATATATAAATCTTGACATGAATTTACTTGAGCAAAGTTATGAAAACTAAGTAGACAACTAAAAAACCTGACAGATTATTTCCTTATAAAGCTGATAGAGACATCATTAAAAACAAGTTTTTATTGACCGATACGCACTTAACCGGTGTTTATATATGGATAATTAATATACATCTTGATATGATTTGTTTTTGTAAAATTACAAGAAAAGAAAACAAATACAGAAGACAATTAAAATACCTGACAGATAATTTGATCAAAAACAAGCTTTTATTGGCCGATAAGCAGATATACCGATATATATTGGGGATTAATTTTCTGAGCTAATTACAAAAACAAAAGAAAAACAAGCTTAAATACCAAACAAATAATTTACTTATTAGGTCAAAGGTTAGCTTAAAATATAATAACAATAAAAACAAGTATTTATCATCCAATACTTATACAGATACTTATTTGTCCGTCAAAATTCCGTGCATCCCTATTGAAAACACTCACTACGTTTACATGAACATCAATAATTCGATTTTGATGTGATTAAGACAAAACTCTAAATAAAAGTTAACTATGTAAACAGAGCTTTTTAATTAATTTAATCAGATTAAGGTCATAATCGAACTTAAGAGAAATCGAATTAAGACGTGTGGAGTATGCCGATTTAAGTCGCATTATTGAAGTGCATTACAGACATGTAAACACCTTACTCAAATTATTACCGTCGTGTAGGACTTTTCGCAACGATTTGCGACAGGATGGTCCGCGCGCGCCGCTGTTTGACACTTTGCACCTACTGAGTCAGTGCAGACCAGAGACACCTGCATCGTGAAATGCAGAGTTTTTTTTTCTTCCATTCATCATGCGGTTTAACTTCCATTAAAACAGCACTCTTCCGGCAGTTCATAGTTTCATCCAATATCTCGTTTGTCACAGAGGGCGTGCATGAAATGTTTTTGAATGAAAGTGAAAGTGCCAACTGCAGTTAATGTCGACAAATTAAAAATTTAAAACCCGAAATTACATGACACTCCAGAGGAAATGCAATGACGTTAATCTAATTATGTGCTATAACATGTAAAACAGGATCATGAAAGTAACACTCAAAAAGCAGCTCATGTAAACACCTTAAGGCTGATTTATACTTCTGCGTCAAGTGCACGTGTATGCTACGGCACAGCCTACACGTTGACGCATAGCCCTACGCCGTGGTTGTCGACGTCACTGACGTGCACCTCTCAACAAATGTAACTACACGTCGTAATGACGCGTAGCGCAAGCTCTGTGATTGGTCGGCTTGATAGCGGTGACGAGTCAGGGCGGGACCAAGAGCCGCGTGAGCCCGATAAACGATTGTTTACAAGTGTGGAGTCCCGTGAAGGAGTTCCGGATGGAAAGTTTTGTTTTGTGTTTACCTCATGGTTAAAGTTGTTGCACGTCCGCCGGTTCCTGCCTCAAAATGAGCGAGTTTGAGCCACTTGTACATTCAGGAAGTGTTCAGAAAAAACAAAACACCAGCGAAGAAACTCGACACAGAGGAACATTTACACCTCACTGCCAACTAGCGTTTCGGAAGTGTTAATGCAGACCAACAGAGACAGCGCGCAGAAGTACAAATGCCCGACTAAGCGCGTTGCATGCGCCGTAGGTTACGCTGGTCACTTGACGCAGAAGTTTAAACCAGGCTTTAGTCTTATTATTCTCATAATTAGATTAAAGCAAATAATCCGATTACTGATGTCCAAGTAAATGTAGTCATTGATGTCCTTGGTTCAGGTGTGTTTAACTGAGCTTGGAGCTAAACTCTGTGGCACTATAGCCCTCAGGGCAGCACTAACTTTCTAAATAAAAGCCTTAACGTATAGCTAACTAAGTTAGACAAGTCAAACTGCCAAATTGTAGACCTCACCTTTAGAAACCCTGTTTCCTTCTGTTCCTCATCCTCCTCCTCCTCTTCCTCCTCTCTATAATGGTAGATATACTTTTGCTGGTCCTCCAATTCAGGCAGTTTCACAGGATCAGAAGCGGTCTCATTAATAGTCACCTCTTTATACACCTGTTCCTCTGCACTAAATGCTGCCCAAGACCTCCTATTCTCTTTATCCCAAACTTGCCTCTCTTCTTTTGAGTTCTGCAGTTTCCCACAAGCAACCAAAGTCTGGATAGATGAAGGCAGTTTGAACTCGGCCACAAGAAGGTTGGGTGCTGAGGCAGTGACCAACTTCCTATAGAGTACTGCTTGTTCTTTGGGTGAAGATTCCCTGGGCTTGCCTGGAGAACATGTTGCCGGCAATCCCTGGTAGCCGTTATACATGATGTCAGAGTTTAGACTCTGTCGGTAGCTGTTGGTTTGGTTCCAGATGTCCTCCAGCTCCTCCTCTTCTTGTTCAAACTGCTGGTGGTCAGGATGAACAGTATCTTCAGCATCGAGAGATAAATGAAGGCTCTTCTCCTTAGAAAACTCTAAGTTCCTGCTTGAGACTCCCGCATCCATTGATAATCCCTTTGCAATGGTCCTTTTGGGAATTGGACACTCTGTGGAGTCTAAAATCAGACCCTCAGTGCCCAACTTGAAACTTCCAGAGCTGGAGTGACCAGAGTCCACAGAGTCCTCTCTTCCATTGGATCTGAAGTTCAACACAATGTGAGATGCTTGGTTTGGACTCAATTGTTGAGACCTGGAAGTCTTTACTAGCTTATGAAAGACTTGTCCATTGGGGTTGTGAACTAGGGAGGTAGGATATGCATGAATCTCTGCTGTAGTGGAGTTGATCTCTTGGGTTGCCTCTTCTAGAGAACTTCCAGAGTGTTGATTAAGTTGAGTGGAGATTGCGTTGGGCACAGAACCAATCCCACAAAGGTGTTTCTGTTGAATATTGGTCAGTGATGATTGATGATTCTCCTCAATTGAGAGGCCTTCAACTATTGGGGATGGTGGAGGAGGAAAGTCGTCTTCAGTAAACGATAAGGTGTCAATACTGATCTTTCTAGAGTCCCTGCAATCAATCTTGAGAGTTACTTCAGTTGGAGAAGTTTGTTTGGGCTCTTCCTTTTGCATTGGAGGTGAGCGTGTTAACTTGAAGGTGCTCAGAGATGTCGGACGATCAACCTGAGAGTTCTGTTGATGTGGGTCTGCTTTCTTTTGCTCAGAAGGGACGATAGTGATCACGTCTTGAATGCTCGGGATAAGGCTCATATCCTTGGGTAGGTCGAAACTTAAAACTGAGCCCAAAGACAGAAATCTGCAGTGGTTCTTTGTGTGTGATTGAGTGGAAACCTGAACTGTAGATCCATCTTCTCCAGAGCATTCTTCATCAATATCTTTTACCAAAGGGTTCTTCATGTAGTCCAAGACCTGAGTCCCATCGCTGTTTGGTTGTCTTGCATTTTTACGCTTTTTCCATTCCTTAAGGGGCCAAGTGTGTGTATCGTAAATAACTGGTTCACCTACAGGGGACGAAATGATCTCCTCTGATTGCTCCTCGCCCATGATCTTCTGAATGGTGTGTCCACGGTCATCTTTCTTCTTCTTTGCTTTCTTGCTCTTCCTCTTCAGGCTACTGAAGATAGAGATGTTGCCACTTTTTGGCAGGAGGTGAACAGAGGAGTCATAAGTGTCTTCTACAGAGGACGAGGAGTATGGAGACGTACAAGAAGAGGAGTTGGCAAATAAAGAGTTCCTGGGAGAGGAGGAAGAGGGCCTCGGGGCTTTGTTTCGGGGTACCGTCATACTTTCATAGACTGGAGCTACTGCCATGTTGTTTTCCATAACATGCAAGTAAGTACTTACCTAAAACACAAGGATAAGATCAGTTAGGATGTTATTTTGTTTTTTATTCTGATGCATGAAGTGGTTTGCATGCATAAACATCACACTCTAATGCAAAGTTATGTTTTAAAAGATACATCATGCTAGTTATTTCATGTGCAGTGGTCCTAAAAAGCTTTTGGTCACATAAAAATGCATGAATGCCATTGCGTTAAATAATAAAATCAAATGAAGTGGAAATTGCAAACATCTGCTGCTGACCACTAGGTTATTTTAAAGTCACACTCATGAACTTTATTGTGTACATGCTTTCACAACCACCAAATGTTTTCATTTCGGACCTTTCATTTGAGGTCTGCTTGTGTTATCTTTGTGATAAATTTAATTTAAATCAGTATTTGTTATCTTTTGCAATGGCATTCGTACTGAAGTGTGGCTTAAGTGTCCAAATCCTTTTTATGGCCGGTGCAATTCATAATTCAACACTGCTGTCAAAAAAAGGATTATTTGTATAATAATTTGCATAAATAAATGTGTTTTAGTATCTGAACACAGCACTTCTGTAAGTGTCTGCGTCAAGCCAAGCATTCCTTTACCCCCAAAAACACACAAAACAAAACACAAGACACATGTTGCTTTACATCTTGTTACTGATGAATGATGACATCGCTCAGCAATGATAAAAGCAATAAAAATGCTGAAACATCTTTTCCCTCAATGCTTACGCTAAGCAACTGGACTTTAAATTAAATCAACAGTTTTCACCTTTTGTGAGGTAAACCTGCAAATTTTGCATTACAGCTTGCATTGCAAAACATGTTATTATACATTCAAAATGACTTTTTGTTTTAAATGAATTGAAACAACACAATCCATACGTAATTTTGGGACAACTTAATTGTTTTATATTCAATAAACGTAAATTCGTAAAAACGATTAAGCTAATGAAGGGACAACATGAAGAAATTGCGAGGAGCACAGCATTTTTAAGTGTACACTTTTGTACAATGTTGTCCCAACACTAATTAATTAAGTCAACTTAATTGTTTTTACAAATTTAAGTGGATTTAGCATAAAACAATTAGGTTGTTTTCCAAATGATCAACTATATCAAGTTTTTTATTTGTTGCTCTTACAACTGGTATCGACAACAAGACTTTTTTCAGGTTGTGTACACTGGGAAAAAAAAAGATAAAATGGATTTACCGGTTGCAAACCATTTATATGGGTTGAATAAAAAAACACTGTATTTAGTAATGTTCAACTTCATTTATTTGTTTCAAGAGTTCACACTTAGCTGATGATTGACTATAAAGCTTGTTTGGCATGCTGTTCCCGGAGAGAGCCCTAAACTCATAAGATCCTCGAGTCCTGGGCTCTCTCCCATTTGCAAGGCGAGAGCTGGTGCAAATTTTCAAGTGAATTAACTTAAGTTGCATGTTTTTGGACTGTGGGAGGCAACCGGGGAAGCTGGGAGAAACCCACGTGAGCACGGGGAGAACGTGTAAAATCCACACAAAAACATCAGCTGTCTTGGTAAGGGCTAGAACCAGTGATGTTCTTGTTGTGAGGCAACAGTGCTAACAAGAGATGCAACAATACAGTTAGCCCACGGATCAATACATAACTCGGTTTTTTAACAGTTTTCGGTTCGGTTCTCATGGCTTGACACGTGTTTTTTTATTTTTTATTATTCTATAGGCAATAGGAACAGTAAGAGGTTAAGGTGAAAAAAATAAAAATGATTTATTGCAATACTCATTTTGTTTTACCTAAAAGCCAAGAGAAGTACAGTAGTTCCTAGTGTATTGTATCAACAAAATGAACACTGATTCTCACAGCTTCTGGTAGCCCATGTACAAACTGTACATGTGAAGTTAATAAAGATAAATTGGCCATTTCAAATAAACATATCTGTACTTCAGTAAACATAAATAACCCATCTTAATTATCTCGGTGCTGAAAAATGCGAGACTGTAGTCTGTAACGCGGAACGAGTGCTTGTATACGATGACAAAAGCCCACATCTCCAATCACCGAAAACAGCTGCAAATCTTTAGCAGTAAACAGCCGCACTGCCTTTGTTATTATGTGTCTCTCGGAACCAGTTGGGTGTGTTTGCTTGAAAGATTCAGCGAGGGATTGTTGCTATTAGGAGGACTTTATTACCTTTTCTGCTGTCCTGCTTCAGACAGTGATATTGCTGGGTGATGGCGCTGCAGATGTGCAGTCGTGGTTATACGTGTAAATCAATGCTTGCACACAGTTATTTTTTGTTCACAGTTTTTTCTTTTATTGGCATTATGCTTACCGGCAAAACCGAAATGTCCTCACACTGCAGATTTAAAAGACGCCAACGCTTTCTCGCACTGTTGCCTCACTTTGCCAGCGCTTCCTTGTACCGTTGCCTCAGCCTCACTTCACCGCCGCTTGTAATGTTAAAGTGTGGAATGATGGTCAAGCGCCCCCCTAACTTTAGAGCATAGTGAGGGGTTTCCTCATCTCAGCTCATGGACTTACAGGCACACACAGTTAATTCGAGGAGATATAAAACACACATAAATTAATTAAACGCGACACAGAGAAAACCGCAATTCACAAGCGTGTACTGAACCGTGGAGGTCTTACCATCCAGTTCAATGTTACATTGAGAACCATGGCATCCTTAGTGCTAACCATAGGGTCACCATGGGAGGAAACCGGGGAAGCCAGAGGAAACCCACGTGAGCACAGGGAAGACGTGTAAACTCTGCACAGAAACGTCGGCTGGCTTGGTAAGGACTAGAACCAGTGACGTTCTTGCTGTGAGGCAACAGTGCTAACCACTGGGCCACCGTGTCACCCATCTAGGAAAGGAGGAGGAAATAGGGGTGGAAGGGGGGATTCTTCAAAACAAACATGGCTGATATAT
Source organism: Danio rerio (assembly GCF_052040795.2). Classification (NCBI taxonomy): domain Eukaryota; kingdom Metazoa; phylum Chordata; class Actinopteri; order Cypriniformes; family Danionidae; genus Danio; species Danio rerio. The sequence goes on along the minus strand of NC_141033.1, from coordinate 51,471,091 downwards.
GGAACTTAGGGTATTTATAGTGGCTTAGTAATCATCTGATTGGTGAATCATGAACTGAATAATGCGGGGCTGGCTGCAAGCAATCATAAGCAAGTGATCCTCTCGAAATAAGTTTATAAAAAAACTTCACATAAATTCAGCCATATAAATTGTTTGCAACCACTTACCTAAAAAATTTTAGTAAATCCAAAGATTTTTTTTTTTAGCGTAAAGCAGGGTGCTGTGCATTATGATGTTGCCCATATAACAAAGCAAACACCACTACTGAAACAAAAAACATTAAATGTGAAACACAAAGCAGAACACTAGCATGACTACACAAGCGCATTTATGTTCAACTCTGGGCTTAATAAGAATCATCTGCTCTTATCCATGCCGTCATACACAGCTGTAATTGCTTGACCTTTCACCCCGTGACTAATCTTGTGCTTCTCTGGCAGCCCCACAGCATAAATCACACAGGGCTTATAGAAAGTTCACAACAAATTTCCCCAGCATTTCCCCGCTCCTGCTGGGAGCCATTTCCAAACTCCAGCGATCATGGGAAGCGAAGGCTGAGGTCACATCTCTGCTGTCACGGCGGAGTTTACATCAGGCCTAAAGAGAGCTTACGTAAGAGTGAAAAACCACACAGTCAGGATCTTATCACCTCTCTTATCATCTGCTAGCTCTGTCAGTGTCCGAACATGCACATCTGATTAAAACAAAACCATCTGAGGCAAATCTTTACATCTAATAAAAGCATCTGGAGCAGGCACATGCACACATAGGGCTCAACCCTATGCACATGCCCTTTTGAGTCTTGGATTGAAAGTGCCCTTCCAAAACGATCAAAAGTGCCCCTGCGACACCCCCCCCTCCCCCCTACCGCCCTTCAGTAGGCGCGCGACAACATCGCTCTTGGGTACTAAAACTACAATCCGGCGCATGATCCAACAGGGCTGTGCTTATTCTCTTAATGAGTTCTGGGTGTGTTTTGAGAATAACGTTAATTAAACCAATCAGAGTCTCATCTCCCATTCCGGGAAATTTAGGGTTGCGCTGGTCTGAAAATAGCAACAAATCGGGGAAACACATCTTGCTCCTTATTGCGCCGGGTGTATGATATGGCCTGAAAACTCACTCAATTGTAAACAACGAACAAAAAATATATTAAATAAATAAAAATACTTATTTTTATTGAAACTACCTTCAATGAATCTGATTTCGTATGCTTATAATGTCCAAACATATAAGAATTACAAGAAAACAAACGTTGAAATTTGTGATAAATTAATTCTGACATTTTTAGAAAATATGATTTCACAAAACACGATTTCTCAAGGTAATTTCAATAAAAAAATGTATTAAAAATAAAATCAAAAAACTAAAAAACTATATTTGATATATTTACATTTTGAAAAAAATGACCTTCAATAAATCTGATTACTATGTATACTTACTGTTTCCAAAAATGTCAGAATTGCCAGAAACAAACTTTGAAACAAACAAGAAACTTGTTTTTAGAAATTATAACTTAACAAAATCTGTTTTTATAAGGTAATTTCAATAATATTATGCATTAAAAATAAAAAAAAATACATAAAAAATCTATTTATATTTTTCAAAATACCTAAATATTTTTATTGAAATGACTTTCGAAAAATCAGATTTTATACTCATAATTTCCAAAAAATATCAGAATTGCAAGAAACAAACTTTAAAATTTGAACTGAAATTTTGAGTTTATAAAATCTGATGTTTTGAAAGTTATTTCACTAAAAATATGCATTAAAAATTTATAAAAATACATAAAAAATTTAAGTATATATGTATATATATATATATATATATATATATATATATATATATATATATATATATATATATATATATATATATATATATATATATTTTTTTTTTTTTTTTATTGAAATGACCTTCAAAAATCAGAATTTATACACTCAGAAATTATACACAATTGCAAGAAACAAAGTTTGAAATTTCATCTGAAATTTGGGAGCAATTAATTTTGAGATTTTTATAAATCTTAAGTATATAAAATCTGATGTTTTGAAGGTAATTTCAATAAAAATTATATTAAAACAAATAAAAATACATAAAAAATAAGATTACATTTTATATTTTTTAAATATACAAATATCTTTATTGAAATTACCTTGAAAAATCAGATTTTGTATATTCATAATTTCCAAACATCTCAAAATTTATTTCTCACAAATGTAAAAGCTGTGAGAAATAAATTCAGAATGCCAATAAAATAATTAAGAATTGGGAAAAGGGTGAAAAACCTGTGACGGCAAGGACAAAAAGTTTTTGTAATTTCATGGTGGAAAGAAAAACAGAATTTACAAGATGTAAACAATTTCAAGCATGACAAAAAGTCAAGATTAATTTTTAAAAAATCAGATTTTCTAGACTAACAAGTTAGAATTGCAGGAAATAAAGTCTACAATAAAGTCAAAATTGCAAGACACAAACACAGAATTTAGCAAAGAAGTTACTATTTTAAAGCAAAACCTTTCAACTAGGCTGGCACGGTGGCTCAGTGGTTAGCACTGTTGCCTCACTGCAAGAAGGTCGCATGTTCTCCCCATGTTGGCGGGTGCTCCGGTTTCCCCCACAGTTCAAACACATGCACTATAGGTGAATTGGATTAAATAAATTGCCCTTAGTATATGACTGTGTGTGTGCAAGTACATGGGTGTTTCCCAATAGGTTGCGGCTGGAAGGGCATCCGCTGTGTAAAGATATGCTGGAATAGCTGGCGGTTCATTCCGCTGCGGTGACCTCTGATAAATAAGGGAGAAGGCAGAAGGAAAATGAATGGTCTACTGGTCACCCACTATGAGAAACTCAATATAAACACATTCTCATGTCCTCATCTCTGGGGTCTCATTTACAAGCAGCAGAACAAAATACAAACAAATCCTGCTGACAGATATCAAAATGCATCTAAGAATAAAAAGACATGACCGCAGTTTGAAATTCTATCTTTCCCATAATCCCCAATTCTCCTGATGTTTAAAAATAATAATAATCTGATTACATGAGAGCTTCAAACCTCCAGCAATGTCCACCATTTCCAAAAGAGCTTCTAATACTGTCCGACAATTACACTTCACAGACCGGGCATAATAAAAGCCCAGAGGATTCCTGCAGGTCCATTTAAGGCTGATATACGCTAGCATAACTTGTTGTAACCATCCCAAAAAACACAGTTTTATTTTTGACTGCAATTACTTTAAAACAATTCCCCTAAGACAGTTTTGTAAACAAGCTGAATGTTTCGAAATGAGGCTTTATGTGTATCTTGGAAGATTTTCTAATGCTTCCCATATTCCGGTGGCTCAAAGTGAGATCATTGATAGAGGCAATTTCCTTTTCATTACCAAATCTTTTCATTACCTGCTCATACATGTTTGCAATCTTCACTAAAACACAGTCAATGCTCTTCCATCAAAGTCTGTTTAGAATACACATTCTGTCTAGATGCCTGTGATTCCCCGCAGATCCAGGGTCATGATCTCCTTCAGATGACATGATTTCTGTGTTAGTCAATCCATCACACTGCAGTCCTCATGCACTCATTCACGTGTGTGTGTGTGTGTGTGTGTGTGTGTTTATTCATGCATGGCCACCGGACTGTATTTACCTCTTCTGCACTGTGCAGATAAATCTTTTTCTTTCGCTTTAAACTACCAAAAAGCCCCTGGCAGCGTTTCCAAAAGCTTTTACAGGCAGAAGAGTGAGAGTCGGCAGGCTGAAGGAGAGCGTACAGGAAGATAAAACACAAGCGGATGTTGTTGAGGGAAATATGAGGAGGAACTGAGTGATCAGAGTGTTTTGTGATGATTAAATTATTCTCATCTTGTGCAGTCACGAGCTTCACTGGTTCTTTCACTATTTTATAAAAGAGAATTTTTTATTCTGTAAACTAATGAAGTACATTTCTTCCCATTGTACTTGCATAAAATAACAATAAATATAAATATTTGTAGATGCTTATATTAATTTTTAGACAATGCAATGCCATTTTTAAACTTCAGAATAGATAAAAAAGTATTTGTTTAAATATTTCTGACTTTCAATAACAATAAGTTAAAAACTTTTGATGACATGTTATCAGACTTTTTAAATAAATAAAGAAATATTAACATTTTACCTAAAGCCATAGCTAATAAATGCAGTAAATTCTGATGAACTGAGAAAACTTAAGCGCTCTCTTGATTTTTCTGCCTTAGATTTTAAGTTGAATCAAATTAACCCGAGGATTCATTTGAACTTAAATTATATTAAACTGACGTAAAACATTTTATAACATAAACACTTAAGCTAGAAATATGATTAATTTACAATTTACATGATGAAATATATGTTGTCATTTTTAGCTATTTTTTTAATATATTTCTAAACGGTTATATTTAGTAAATTACAGTATATTCTACTGAAAGACAAAGCAATATACAAAATGTAAATCTGATACAAATCACTGACAGTAACTGACATTATAAAAAAGACTTAAAAATGGCTTTAAAGTTATGTAAAAGTAAATAACTGAAAGCAACTAGTTGCATTCCAGAATCCTCTGTAATAAATCTGACTTTGGCTGTATGTGTGTATTATTTACTATTGCTGCACTTACTGATTATATTTGCACTCTTGTCAGATGCTAACTGCATTCTGTTATCCTGTACCCTACATGTGTAATAAAGTTGAATCTAATGTAGAGTAACCTAATCTAATGTAATGTAATCTATAATGAAACCTAATGTAATGTAATCTAATCTAATGTACCATAATGTGATGTAATCTAATCTAATCTAATCAAATGTAACGTAATCAAATGTCATGCAATGTAATGTAATCTAATCTAGTGTAATATAATGTAATCTAATCTAATTTAATCTAATCTAATGTAACAATGCAATGTAATGTAATCTAATGTTGTGTAATCTAATGTTATATAAAGTATTCTACTGTAATGTAATCTAATATAATGTGATGCAATCTACTCCACTGTAATCTAATCTGACGTAATCTAATTTAATGTAATCTAATATAATGTAATCTAATCTAATGTAATATAATCTAATCTAATGTAACTTAATTCAATGTAATGTAATGTAATCTAATGTGATATAATGTAATCTACAGTAATGTAATCTAATATAAAGTGAAGCAATCTACTCCAATGTAACCTAATCTGACGTAATCTAATTTAATGTAATCTAATGTAATCTATTCTAATGTAATCTAATGTAATGTAATCTAATCCAAAAAGTAATGTAATCTAATGTAATGTAATCTAATACAATATAATTTAATCCAAAATTTAATGCAATCTAATGTAATGTAATTTAATGTGCTGTAATATAATCTAATGAAATGTAATCTAATCTACTGTAAAGTAATCTAATGTGATCTAATCTAATGTAATCTAATCCAAAATGTAATTTAATCTAATGCAATGTAATCTAATGTACTGTAATGTAATCTAGTGCAATTTAATGTAATCTAATCTAATGTATTGTGATCTAATGTAAGGTAATGTAATGTAATGTTATGTAATCTAATGTAATGTAATTTAATGCAATGTAATGTAATCTATTGTTAAGTAATCTAATGCAATGTAATCTAATGTAATGTAATCTAATGTTATGCAATCTACTGTAATGTAATCTAATGTAATGTAATCTAATCTAATGCAATATAATGTAATCTATTGTTAAGTAATCTAATGCAATGTAATCTAATGTAATGTAATGTAATCTAATATGTTATGCAATCTACTCTAATGTAATCTATTGTAATGAAATCTAATCCAAAAAGTAATGTAATCTAATGTAATGTAATCTAATATACTGTAATTTAATCCAAAATGTAATGTAATCTAATGTTATGTAATCTAATCTAATGCAATGTAATGTAATATATTGTGAAGTAATCTAATGTGATGTTATCTAATATGGTGTAATCTAATATAATGTAATCTAATCCAAAAGGTAATGTAATCTAATATAATGTAATCTAATCCAAAATGTAATCTAATGTAATGTAATCTAATCTAATGTAATCTAATCCAAAATGT
>NC_141033.1:51447500-51460000 GCF_052040795.2 Danio rerio | reverse complement strand
TTTTTATGTACAAGATTGTGCCGTCGAACTGTTGTATTAATGCAAGATTACACCCGTAGTGGTTAAATACAGCCATATCGCACTGCTACTTGTGTGATATTGCGCATATGAAGGGGGGTTGGGGGCAGGGGGGTGATGGGTATTTTACTCCAAATTATTTGTACATATTTCATATTCTTTGTTATTATGCCTGTTATCATTTATGTAATAAAAATTAAACAACTTTCATTTTCATCCACATGGCCAATAAAAATGTTTGTTGCAGGAAAGTTATTCAGCAATGCATATCACCAACAATTCTCTCTTATTGGCTCTATGATTGTTACACACTGTCCGCCAACAAGTACAGCAGCAGCAAATGAGTGTGAATGTATGTATATTATATATATTTTGTCATGAATTATTATAGGGAGTGTTATAGATGACAGTGCTACCCACTGCGCCACCATGGTGGGGATCGCTGTTACCTCACAGCAAAAAGGTCGCTGGTCTGAGCGCCAGCTGGGTAAGTTGGCATTTCTGTGTGGAGTTTGCATGTTCTCCCCGTTATGGCGTGGGTTTTCTCCGGGTGCTCCGGTTTCCCTCACAGTCCAAACACAAGCGATATAGGTGAATTGGGTACGCTAAAGTTTGCACGCTGTTTGACGTCCTCTATTCTGTTGAACACAAAAGAAGATTGTGGAAAGCTGGAAACCTGTAACTTTCGATTTCAATTGTATTTGTTTTTCCAAAGGAAGTTAATGGTTACAGTTTTTCAGCATTCTTCAAAACATCTTCTTTAGTGTTCAATAGAAGAAAGAAACCCATAAAGGTTTATAACCACTTGAGGGAGAGTAAACAGTGAGTAAATGTTCATTTTTGGATGAACGATCCCTTTAAGAGAATGCAAAATAAAGCGAGCCGTTCTTCCGTCATTTCCTCACATCATGTCCAGGTATCTCCTGAAGAAGTGCCTCAGCTGTGTGAACTGCAGGAGCCTCTTCTTGTTTTCACTCAGACTCTTGCTGAGCTCCATCCAGGAGTTCAGACTGCTCTGAATCTCAGAGCTGACGCTGGTCATCCTCTCGGGACACACGTCTGACAGGCGGATCCACAGACTCTCCATCAGCTCCACCTCCTGCTGCAACAGCCCGTATTCAGCCTGCACCAAAAAACAACACATATAAGGGGAGGCATGGGACGACAACCGATTCTAAGGTTTACCACGGTTTGGAAAAGTCAAGGTTTTAAACCTGAAAAAATGTCCTGTTATACCATTTCTACAGTATTTTATTTACTTTACAGTATATTTTTTTAATTGTAGTTTTTAGGGCAACAGTATCCCCGGGGGGGGGGGGGGGGGGGGGGGGGGGGGGGGGAGATCGATAACAAATTGAGGAGCAGGGAAGGGAGGCGGGGTGGTGGAGCGACAACGCTGGGAAGCCTTCACAAACTGAGGAGCGTTTACAAACTAAGGAGCGATCACAAACTCAGGAGCGGGGAAAGGAGGCGGGGTGGAGCGACAACGCGGGGAAGCCTTCACAAACTGAGGAGCGATCACTAACAGAAAGCTGCGAGAGCGTCAAAGTAGGCAGAAGTCATTCATTTTTAATGAGAACCGGCGGGGAGGAACAGCGCGACGCGTCTTCTCCGGTGTGAGCGTCGAGGAGAGTTGAAATCAAGTCAACTTTATGGTATGAGCTCTGACGCGGTTCGGCGGCAAGCAATCAGAATGAAGTAGTCCACCGCTTGAGAGGAGTTCAGAGAACACAGACCTGTGAACTTTGGTTCCGACCACAGTTGTTCCCAAGAGTTTAATTATTGCGGTTGCCAGATTTTAAATTATTGAAAATCGCAACGACGTGGGGCCCCCTATCACGCGGGCCCCCCCGCAGTGCGTGCCCTGTGGGCCCGGCTGCTACGCCACTGTCTCCACACCAAAAGCTACTGGTCAGCCCCCAGGAAACGTTTAAAAAGCAAACTGCTTATAAACCAACATCCAAGCAAGCTCTAGACCTGAACAGTGCAGTGACTTTACTTTATATCCACAGAAAAAAAAAAGATCTGTAAAAATGCCTCTTTAAGTTGTAATTAAATCAGTGTTTTTGACACTAATGAAGACAGCAGAAGTCAATGATTTAATGTAATGAAATGAAATGTATTTACAGTTGAAACCAGAAGTTGACATAAACTCTAAAAAAGGAACATAACCACAAAGAATGTCTGATGGTAAATCATACTAAACGTTTACTATTTTAAGTCTGTTAGGATTACCATAAATGATTTACATTTGCTAAATGCCACAATAATGAGATAATTTTATTTATTTTGTTTTTTGAGAATGTTTTATTAATTTCTAGACAGTCGAAAGTTTACACACATTTCCTTGCTTTTTTTTTTTTAGCTTTGCTTTTAAACTGTATAACTTTGGTTAAATGTTTTGGGTATCCTTCCACAAGCTTCTCACAATAGTTTGCAGGAATTTTGGCCCATTCCTCAAAACAGAATTGCTGTAACTGAGTCAGATTTGTAGGCTGTCTTGCTCGCACAAGCTTTTTCAACTCTGCCCACAAATTTTCTATTGGATTGAGATCAGGGCTTTGTGATGGCCACTCCAAAACATTCACTCTGTTGTCCTTAAAGCACATTTGAACTAATTTGGCAGTATGCTTAGGGTCATGGTCTGTTTGGAAGACTCATTTGTGGCCAAGTTTTAATTTCCTGGCTGATGTCTTGAGATGTTGCTTCAGTATTTCTACATAATGTTCTTTCTTCATGATGCCATCTATGCTGTGAAGTGGACCTGCAGCAAAACAGCCCTACACTAAGATGCTGCCGCCCCCATACTTCACAGTTGGGATGGTGTTTCTAGGCTTTTAAGCTTTCCCCTTTGTCCTCCAAATGTAACACTGGTCATTATGGCCAAACAGTTCAATCTTAGTTCCATCAGAGCACAGGACCTGTCTCCAGAAATGAGTCTTCTCCCCAGTGTAATTTAGCAGATTGTAATCTGGCTTTGTTGTTGATTCTGGCTTGTTGATTTTCCCATGTTGTCACACAAGGCAGCAGTGTGTGTTTGAGGTTTTCCTGTAATACTGTTCTACAGTTGTGCCTCCAATTAACTCAAATGTTGTCAATTAGCCAATCAGAAACTTCCAAAACCTTGACATCATCATCTGAGCCTTTTCAGAGGCAGAATAATCTTATTGTATGTAAACTTGACTTTCAAGAAAAATTATAACAATTTCTCAAAGAATATCTCTCTCATTATTCTGCTATTAAGCACAACAAAAACAAATGTGATAAAGTTTAGAGAACTTAGAGAAAAATACTTTTTTTTTAAAATGGTAATTTGCCTTTTTATACAGCGTATGTACACTTCTGGTTTCAATTGCATATAACTGTATTTATCGTGAATGGCCATACACCCTAAGCGCTTAAAATCATGAGGGGGGCTCTCTAAAGCACCACCAGTGTGCAGCATCCACTTGAATGATGCGACGGCAGCCACAGAACAATGGCACAAGTGCACTTACCACACACCAGCTATAGGGGGAGTGGAGAGACAGTGATAGAGCCGATTTGGTAGATGGGGATGACAGGTGGGCCATGATGGGTAAGGGCGGATTGAGGGAATTCGGCCAGCACAAGTTTTTAGTTTACGATTTAGTTGAATTCTTTAGCCTGATATGTTTACTGCTACTAAAATATTTTAAGTGTTTCTTAAAATAAAATATATTGTGATCAATGGGGGAAAAAAGTATTTTTTTTGTTGTTTTTTTCTACCCAGACATTTATTTATTTTCTTCATTCATTTTCTTTTTGGCTTAGTCCCTTTATTAATCAGGGGTCGCCACAGCAGAATGAACCGCCAACTTATCTAGCATATGTTTTACACAGTGGATGGCCTTTCAGCTGCAACCCATCACTGGGAAACATTCATACACGCTCATACACTACGGACAATTTAGCCTACCCAATTCACCTGTACCGCATGTCTTTGGACTTGCGGGGGAAACCGGAGCACCCGGATGAAACTCACGCGAACACAGGGAGAACATGCAAACTTTAAACAGAAACGCCAACTGACCCAGCCGAGGCACAAGCATGCGACCTTCTTGCTGTGAGGCGAACGCCACTGTGCAGCCCCCTTTTATCCAAGGTTATCATACAGTCAGAATCTTATACAGACCCATGCCTAATAAGCAGTAATTAGTTTAATTCAGTGGTAATTTAATGCAAAGATGATATAATATATAAGTAATTACATATAAATGTACAAACATTTAAAATATAAGAAAAAAAATCAACACATTAAAAACATTTCAAGGATTTAAGATGCTGGTGATCGTTAAACACGCCATAACCAGCTTGTGAAAAGGATCCACGTGATAATTATCACGATATTTGCATCACGATACAAAATTATTGTGATTTTAAATATATTGAAATATTCTTTAAATAAAATTGACAAATATTTGAAATAACTAGTTACTTTGCAAGGGTAACACATTGGCTCAGTCGTTAGCACTGTGGCCTCACAGCAAGAAAGTCGCTGGTTCGCGTCCGGTCAGTTGGCATTTCTGTGTGGAGTTTGCATGGTCTCCCCGTGTTGGCGTGGGTTTCCTCCGGGTGCTCCGGTTTCCCTCACAGTCAAAGCACATGCGATTATAGGGGATTATAGGCTGTGCGCGTACTGAATAGCGGTGTTGATCAGCTGTGTTGTCTCGCGCGTACTCGAGTGGTGTTGTCGCGCGCCTACTGAAGAGCGGGACCGAGAGTGTGCCGCGTCGCGGGGGCACTTTTGATCATTTTGGAAGGGCACATTCTATCCAAGACTAAAAAGGGCATGTGCACTGCACAGGTTGAGCCCTATGTGTGCACGTGCCTGTGGATGAATGATAACAGCCTTCTAAGCCTACCAGTAGGCGCAGAGGGCCCCTACTGGCCCATATCTATCAGCTGATAACCACTGATAATCGTTATCAGAAATCAGCTATTAAAAATATTATGTTTAAAAAGAAATCAACATGTTCAAATATTTGGAAAAAGGGAATTATAATTTCACAGGAGGGCTATTAATTTTGTCTTTAACTGAACATCAGTAAAATGAAGCACATGCTTTCCACATGCATTGTTAAAGGCTTAATCAGAATCAGTGTTTCAGATCCGCGTCTGCACTTCAGAGTCTGACAGATGCTTTGTGCATGAGCGTCAGACTATTTCAGCATGAGCCATTAGATCATATCTTATGCTTCAGGCTTTGCAGACAGATGTGTGTGTGTGTGTTTGTGCAATATACACCACTAAGGCTCTGTTGCATGAACGCAGCCCACAATGCACAGCGCTGAATTCACAAATGAATCAGCCGACACGTAGATACACATCATAAATGCCAAAAACTCTCACACAATGCAGTCCTGTGTGGATAATGAAGTCCTGTGTGGGCTTCATTACCAAGCACAAGTCTCCGTGGATGTCAGACCTCAGCCACAACAGGAAACAGATTCTCGAAACAATGTGCTAAAATAAATTCATCAGCAGAGAGGTGGGAGAAAGTCATTTCCGTTAGATCAACACTGCAAGGTCATCGAGTGCCAGAAAACAAGATGCTTCCTGTTCCTGAGCCTTGATGAATGATATGGACTTTGGGTTGTTGTGTTACAAAAACACTCCTTTGCTGGCTGGATTGACTGTTTTATCAAATAAACAACTGTGAAACTCGTGAAAATGGGTTTAACTAACATCTCCGCACAACAATATGCATGCATAAAACAAGCTCAGACTGTGATAGAAGTATTATTATAATTGTTAGCTATTGTTTTATGCTAACAAAATGATTAATTAATATATTAATTCATTATTTAACACAAATATAATGTAATGTGTTTATTATATGCTTTAAACATGACTTATTAATATATTAATTCATTATTTAACACAAATATAATGTAATGTGTTTATTATATGCTTTAAACATGACTAATTAGGATATTAATTAGTTATTTAACACAAATATAATGTAATCTGCATATTATACACTTACCAAAGGATTAATTAGGAGATTAATTAAATATTTAACAAAAAGATAATGTAATCTGCTTATTATTTGCTATCAGAATGATTAATTAGGATATTTATTATTTATTTAACACAAATATAATGTAATCTGCTTATTATTTGCTAACAAAACTATTTACTAGGATATTAATTTATTATTTAACACAAATATAATCTAATCTGCTTATTATACACTTATCAAAGGATTAATTAGGATATTAACTTATTATTTAACACAAATATAATGTAATCTGCTTATTATTTGCTATCAAAATGATTAATCAGGGTATTAATTCAATATTTAACACAAATATAATGTAATCTGCTTATTATTTGCTATCAAAATGATTAATCAGGGTATTAATTCAATATTTAACACAAATATAATGTAATCTGCTTATTATACACTTGCCAAAGGACTAATTAGGATATTAATTCATTATTAAACACACATATAATGTAACGCGTTTATTATTTGCTAACAAAATGATTAAATAGGATATTAATTCATTATTTAACACAAAGGTAATCTGCCTATTATTTGCTAACAAAATTATTTATTAAGATATTAATTCATTACTTAACACAAATATAATGCAACCTCCTTATTATTTGCTAACAAAATGATTAATATAATTAGGATATTAATTCATGATTTAACATAAATATAATGGAATCTGCTTATTTTATGCTATCAAAATTATTAAATAGGCTAGTAATTATTTTTTTAAAACAAATATATTGTATTTACTTTTATGCTAACAAAGTAATTAATCAGGGGATTAATTAGGAAAATAACATAAATATAATGTAATCTACTTTTTTTTTTGCTAATAAATTAATAAATCAGGTTGTTAATTAATTAACAAATACAATTCACTTAATTTGTGCTAGCAAAATAATACATTTGGCTATTGATTAATTAGTTAACAAAAATATAATGTAATCTACCTAAAATACACCTCAATTTCAGGACCACAGATTAAAAAAAAAAAATCTGATAATAAAAATAACAATAATGCATTACTATGTCTCATTTCAGAGTCTGCTACTGTCCACCGGAGGTCACATTTTGGTCAGGGACGCATACTTTGAGAGCCTTCATGACTGACTGAATGAATGAAATATGCAGTTTTTACGCAGCGGATGCCCTTCCAGCCGCAACCCATCTCTGGGAAATGTTCATTAGCATATTTCTTAAATATCTGCATACATATTATGATATTTTGATGGTATTTTTATACTTTAGAAGAGTCAAAAACTTACATACAGATCTTTAAGAAAATGTTCTTAGATGTCATACAAACTAAACTAGCAATGCAAAATATCTAATTGGTCCTAAAAAGTAGCTAAAACATAAACTAGACCATTTTTCGGACAGAATTTGCTTTGCAACATTTTCTATGGAAGTATAGTTGGGTGAACCCATACCTCCAGCTGGTCCTGGTACTCCTGCAGATCATCCAGTCCGCATCGATCCGGCTCACACCTGACTGCCATCTCACTCTCCATTTCCACCACGTCTTCAGCAAGTTCAGCACAGCGCCGTAGACACTGCTCCACCCGCGCCGACACCATGGCATGCTGGGAAACCAGTGATACATAAATAGTATGTGTGGATTAATTTAATAAAACACTTGAAGGTCCATTTCTGACTAGACCTGTTTCTATTATTACAACCGTCTAATTGCGGTTATTTATTCTAACCACGCTGCATTTTCTGTATTAGACACAAGGGGGAGACATAAACCAGATATGGGGGCATCCTTCCACGCATGCCTTTTACTTTCACTTTCAAATTCATGATGTTGTGAAAACCAGGGGTGTCCAAACTCAGTCCTGGAGGGCAGGTGTCCTGCAGATTTTAGCTCCAACTTGCCTCAACACACCTGCAAGGATGTTTCTAGAATGCTTAGTATGAGCTTGATTAGCTAGCCCAGGTGTGTCTGATTGGGGTTGGAACTACACCTTGCAGGACAACGGCCCTCCAGGACCGAGTTTGGACATGCCTGGTGTAAACTGTGTAAATAATTGTAGTTTTGCATCAACAAACGGTTTCTAGGAAAAGTTTGTCTCGCTCTGCTCACCGTGTTGATGAGCTGCTGTATGCTGTGGTCATGAGTCTGCGTTCTGCCTCTCTCGCGGGCCGTATCGTTCAGCATCTCCACTGCTTCTCGGAGCTCCTTGACAGGATTCCCGATGGCCTCCATCAGCCGATCATCATGTCTGCGGCCCAGAAGAGAAGCTCCAGAGTCCAGATCACTGCACAGCGGCTGCAGCAAGAAAAGAGAGTGTAAAACAAGCGCGTTAACACCGTATAAATATCTTTATTGATTAATGTTTAAAAAATAATTCAGATTATGCGATTTGTCTGTTTTGGTTCATTGACGTTTAATTGTCTAAAAATAATTCATTCATTTTCTTGTCGGCTTAGTCCCTTTATTAATCCGGGGTCGCCACAGTGGAATGAACCACCAACTCATCCAGCAAGTTTTTACGCAGCGAATGCCCTTCCAGCCGCAACCCATCTCAGGGAAACATCCACACACACATTTACACACACACTCATACACTACGGACAATTTAGCCTACCTAAATCACCTGTACCGCTTGTCTTTGGACTGTGGGGGAAACCAGAGCACCCGGAGGAAACCCATGCAACCGCAGGGAGAACATGCAAACTCCACACAGAAACGCCAACTGAGCCACAATCCAAAGACATGCGGTACAGGTAAATAGGGTAGGCTAAATTGTCCATAGTGTATGAGAGTGTGTGGATGTTTCCCAGAGATGGGTTGCAGCTGGTAGGGCATCCGCTGTGTAAAAACCTGCTGGATAAGTTGGCGGTTCATTCCGCTGTGGTGACCCGGGATTAATAAAGGGACTAACCCGACAAGAAAATGAATAAATGAACATTGCATGTGTCTTTTTCTTTTTCCCGCCTTCTTGTTATTTTCTGTTATTCCATAGGCTCCCATTCCAACGTGATCCATGCTCTGATTGGCTGCTGGTCGTGGAGGCCTATAAAAAGGAACTTCAGAGTTTGGAGAGCTTACTTGTGGTGCGACGGTTGGTGGGAGAGGAGCTCCTGGATTTCCCTCACCCCTCCGGCCAACAATCAACATTTAATCTTGTACTATTGTTCATACGTTTAACCTTTTGAGAGTTTGAGCTTGTAAGGGTGGCCTGCCTATTTATTTGATTACTTTTGACTGTGTTTATGTTTAGAAAAAAAGCTGAGCTTCCAGTATTTTTCTTTAAATATTTATAGGTAATTTAGTTCATTTACTTGCTCATTTAAATAAGATGCTCATTTAAAACTACTATTTTTCTATAACAAATCTATTTAATTACTCTCATGAGTGTCAGATTTTAGTCGTCGACCAAAGGGGATCTTTTGCATTAAGTTTTAGTTTTGTTTGGGAAACCCACCACCCACAACATTTGTTTTTTTCCGCTTATTAAGCCCATGTTGTTTTCCCCTAGATTTGGGGCATAATAGTGATTTTAGAAAAAGTGAGGACTTAAATGCTTTTAAGTGACATATTGTCTGTATTTGTGTTATAAATTACAGTACAAAAACCAAGTGATAAACTGCCAACAGCTTTTCTGTTATTTTACAAACATACATCTCTATAAATTATTTCAATATACATTATTTCTTACACAATATATATATATATTTTTTAAACTACTAAAATTATAGTACTCGTTATAAACGAATAACTATATTATAAATTATAAATAAAAATTTTCTCTCACCGCTGTCACCACTAGCTTGCATGGTTCGGGATCTGTAGAGCTGCGCATCGATGGATTTGCTGCTCAGTGTTTAGGCCCTCAATAGTGACTAATAAACCACACTGAACTGAACTGAACTGAACTTAAACACTAAATACTGAACTACACTGTTTCAATTTGCTATGATCTTTTATGTAAAGCTGCTTTGACACAATCTACATTGTAAAAGCGCTATACAAATAAAGTGAAAGTGAAATATTATGCACTCTGTTAAACTGATCAGTTGTATTTTTCAAAATCAAAAATTAACAGAAGAGAGCAGCTCATGCAATTCGTAAATAAACAGGAAAACTTGTGAATCGCAAAACATGGACCCTGTTAATTCAGGGATAATTATTTTAGTGAATGAATGAATGAATGAATGAATGAATGCATGAATGCATGACTGAATAAATGTTCAGACCTTTCCCAGAGTGTAGTGGTTTTCCTCCAGCTCCAGCTTCTCCAGGAACTCAGTGAGCATCCGTGTGTCTTTCAGCTCTGAGGTCTGCTGCGTCAGAGCCGTCTGCACACTGCTGAACCTAAAACACACATACACTAATACTTAGACCAGCACACACACCTTTTCACAGTATTTCCCATTATATTTTTTCTTCTTTTTTGTTTTATTTTGGCTAGAATAAAAGCAATTTTTAATTTTTAAAAAACCTTTTAAGGTCAATATTATTAGCCGCCTTAAGCTATATTTGTTTTGGATTGTCTCCAGAACAAACCACTGTTATACAATGACATGCCTAATTACCCTAACCTGCCTAATTAACCTAGTTAAGCCATTAAAGGTTACTTTAAGCTGAATACTAGTGTCTTTAGGAATATCTAGTCTAATATTATTTACTGTCATCATGGAAAAGATAAAATAAATCAGTTATTAGAGATGAGTTATTAAAATTATTATGATTACAAATGTGTTGAAGAAAATCTTCTCTCCATTAAACAGAATAGGGAAAAATATCCAGTGGGGATAATCATTTAGGAGAAGCCTGGAGCACATACTTCTTCTCCACCTCCATCAGTCGAGCGGGCAGCAGCTGCGTCTGGAGGTGTTTCTGTCTGCTCAGACGATCCACCTCCAGCCGCAGGTCTCTCAGCTCCAGCCGTCGGGTCTCCAGCTCCTGCTCCAGCTCTCGGCTCTCCTGCTCCGCAACACTCACGGACTCTGGGTCTCCAGATAGAGACGCCTGCCTGATGGAGAGCTCCACTGCCTCCAGCCACGCTTCCAGACTGCCCAGAGACTGCAGCATCTGCACCACCTGCACAACACACACACAGACAGCATGCTCTATACTGGGAATACAGTTGAAGTCTGAATAATTAGCCCCCCTGTATATTTTTCCCCAAATTTCTGTTTAACGATTTTCTTCAACACATTTGTAATCATAATAGTTTTAATAACTCATTTCTAATAACTGATTTATTTGATCTTTTCCATGATGACAGTAAATAATATTTGACTAGATATTCTTCAAGACACTAGTATTCAGCTTAAAGTGACATTTAAAGGCTTAACTATGATAATTAGGGTAAGTTAGGGTAATTAGGCAAGTCATTATATAACTGTGGTTTGTTCTGTAGACGATCCAAAACAAATATTGTTTAAGGGGGCTAATAATATTGACCTTAAAATGGCTTAAAAAATATAAAAAACTGTTTTTATTCTAGTCGAAATAAAACAAAAAAGACTTTCTCCAGGAGAAAAAATATTATAGGAAATACTGTGAAAAATTCCTTGCTCTGTCATCATTTGGGAAAAATTAAAAAAATATGTATTCATAAGAGGGCTAATGTCACAAACATCAGCGATCTTGCTCTTGCAGATCGCTGGAAAACATTCACTATTACCCGATTTACAATTCTGCCACTGAACTTTTCCCATCAAGCACCTAACACACACCAGTTCCAGATCACCACTGTGGCTTATTTACAGTTTTACTGTTTATTAATGAGCACTGTCCCTTTTGAATAAAATAAATTCAAATTCAAACAAAAATAAAATTGGCATCGGGCCTATATATACACCTCACATTCTCACAAACACTGCTTAGGCTTGTTCACCTGTAACATTATTAAGAGTTATTCCTGTCTAATCTTGCCATGCCTTTTGTGAGACCAGCAGGGGGCGCTCAATCTGTGGTCTGTGTGGGTCCTAACTTCACAGAATATTGATGGGGACTCTATACTGCTCAGCGAGCGCCGTCTTTCAGATGAACGTTAAACCGAGGTCCTTACTCTCTGTGGTCCTTAAAATCCCAGGGTGTCCTTTGAAAAAGAGTAGGGGTTAACCCCGGCATCCTGGCCAAATCTGCCCACTGGCCTCTGTACATCATGGCCTCCTAACCATCCCTATATCATAAATAGCTTCATCACTCTGTCTCCTCTCCACCAATCAGCTGCCATGGCTGTCGTAGCTTCATCCAGGTGGATGCTGCACACTGGTGGTGGATGAGGAGATTCCCTCCAAAAACGTGTAAATCGCTTTGAGTGTCTAGTAAAGCGCTATATAAATGTAAGGAATTATTATTATTATTTTGATCCTTGCCTTGTTTATTGTTTATGCTGTTTGCCGCCTGCACCGACCTCTTTGCACGTGACCTAGACTACGCTTTTGGATTACCCCCGATACAGTTTGCTCCTGTTTTGACCGTTGCCTGCCTGACTAAGTT